>NC_042980.1:28203689-28503689 GCF_901001165.1 Salmo trutta | reverse complement strand
TGGTGGTTGATGATATCCCTCTAGTGGTGTGGGGGCTGTGCTTTGGCAAAGTGGGGGGGGTTAGATCCTGCCTGTTTGGCCCTGTCTGGGGGTATCATCGGATGGGGCCACAGTGTCTCCTGACCCCTCCTGTCTCAGCCTCCAGTATTTATGCTGCAGTAGTTTATGTGTCGGGGGGCTAGGGTCAGTCTGTTATATCTGGAGTATTTCTCCAGTGTCCTGTGTGAATTTAAGTATGCTCTCTCTAATTCTCTTTCTTTCTTTCTCTCTCTCGGGGGACCTGAGCCCTAGGACCATGCCTCAGGACTACCTGGCATGAAGACTCCTTGCTGTCCCCAGTCCACCTGGCTGTGCTGCTGCTCCAGTTTCAACTGTTCTGCCTGCGGCTATGGAACCCTGACCTGTTCACCGGACGTGCTACCTGTCCCAGACCTGCTGTTTTCAACTCTCTAGAGACAGCAGGAGCGGTAGAGATACACTCAATGATCGACATTTACTCCTGAGGTGCTGACCTGTTGCACCCTCGACAACCACTATGATTATTATTATTTGACCATGCTGGTCATTTATGAACATTTGAACATCTTGGCCATGTTCTGTTATAATCTCCACCCGGCACAGCCAGAAGAGGACTGGCCACCCCTCATAGCCTGGTTCCTCTCTAGGTTTCTTCCTAGGTTTTGGCCTTTCTAGGGAGTTTTTCCTAGCCACCGTGCTTCTACACCTGCATTGCTTGCTGTTTGGAGTTTTAGGCTGGGTTTCTATACAGCACTTTGAGATATCAGCTGATGTAAGAAGTGCTATATAAATACATTTGATTTGATTCTTAGTGTGCAGGTTGCGCATTTATCAAGGTTACGACAGTTACCTGTGGGTTTGAGCCTTGGGCTCCTGTGGTTCATCGACTCTGGTCGATGCTATGCAGTGAGCGTGTGCACTTTACCAAGTCACGACAGGTGTTCTGTTGTTCTGGGTTCCTTGTATGAATTCTGACATTTCAGGCTCGCAAGATATGTATTTTTCATGGAACCGTTGGATCTATGGACTTGGGCTGCAGTGGCAGCGTGTCAGTGTGCATAGCCAAGTTGCAGTAGGTTCTGGTTCCCTGTATGGGGCTCTGACAGTCCAGGCTTCTAAGGGTAAGTATTAGGGGAAAAGGTGACTTCTGTAACCCCTTTTTGGAGCCGGTGAAACCTGTGTGTGCTTGGGCTGCTGTGGGCCTCCTAGTCTGGCACCCTCTGAGGCGGCTTGGGGTGTGATTTATGTCCCCATAGTATATTATACTGACTGACCGACTGAAAGGGAATGTACAGTTATGAATTTAACTACTGTTCCCTGAAGGAGGTAATGAGGTATAACTCATTTTGGCCCATCACCATCAGGGGATTTGGGCTCGCTGAAGAGTGGTACTGAATTGAGGAAATAGATGTGAGCCCCGGTATTATACCCAGGAAGGCGGGCTATTGAGGGCAGGCTTGACATCCATTGGCCCGTTGGGCGTGTACTCTTTCTTCTCCTCTCCTCTCTCCTGCGCTGTCTCCTATCCTCCGTACACACAGACAAACACACACACGAAGAGCCAGAGGACGTTTGGTGAGAAGCACCTGCCTCACATACTAATGACGCTTCCGTTACATTGTCATTCAGACACACGCTCACACACACCCCTCCCTACCCCCACCTCATCGCCCCATCGGCACATTGTCATTCAGAGGACAGAGCTACATGACCCTCACCTCCCCCCACTTCCTTCATCTCCCAACTCACCCCCGTCATTCAGAGCACCGTCACGCTTCTCTCCCCCGCCCCCGCCCCCGCCCCCGCCCCCACTCCCTAACACCCCTCAATGCCATACCTCTTAATCTTCACAAAGAGAAATAGATCATGCAACAGTTCCAGAGAGGAAATCTATTTCAATGACGCCGTCTCTACTTCTAACTGACGTGACGCACTTGAGCAGAGGCACAGCTCCAGTTCTTAACAGTCATTCTGCTTTTTAACTAGGAGCTGATTTCTACCTGCAAAAAGGTGTGTTCATTCACACTCCAGTCAGTAATATCAAGAGCCATGGACGCACGAAAGCA
This sequence comes from Salmo trutta, assembly GCF_901001165.1. Taxonomy (NCBI): domain Eukaryota; kingdom Metazoa; phylum Chordata; class Actinopteri; order Salmoniformes; family Salmonidae; genus Salmo; species Salmo trutta. Next base: position 28,501,605 of record NC_042980.1, on the reverse strand, counting down.
AACAGGACTGTGTGGACTGTGTGTGTTACCTTTGGCCTCTCTGTTCTCCTCACAAATCCTCTTCACAGCAGACACACCCTCCAGCTCATTCTGTCCAGCTAGAGAGGGAGAGAGAAGGGAGAAGAAAGGAGGGGAGGAGAAGAGAGGAGACTGATCTAATTAATTTCCTAAGTAAACACACCCAGTAAACACTCAGAGCGAAAGAGAGAGCGAGAGACGCATACCCACACGCACATCCAGACACACACACAAACACAGTCCCTTGCCACAGCAGGCCTATATGCACACATTGCTAAATTCCACAACACACAACTACCCACATACACTCCAGGACAAGCTGCCTATCTGAACAGATCATTAAAAACCTGCCCTGAAGAAATCATTTGCCTACTAAATATTTCTGTCCGTGGGAATTAAACATATAATTAAGACATTAAATTAACTAAGTATATTAATCAGTTCATGGTACTGTTGGACTTTATAACACATTCACATTGGTAGGCCTATGGTGTACAGTATGGCGTCTTTATGTAGGCCTACCTTTGATAACATGTGCCCCCAGGCTGGCCATGTGTCTTGAGGTCTCATAGCCAATTCCCCTGGTGCCTCCCGTCACTATAGCAACTTTGCCATGTTGTAAGGTCAGCTCTGGAGAAAGGAAATGAATACAATGACAAATGGAATGGGGTAATAAACATGGTGCAGATATTACCCTGTCCTCTAGTGTTATTCTTTAGGCCAGGAAAACTCTCCTTCCGTACATGGCCATGCAGGTTATGAAGTTTGTATGGCATGTTTAGAGGTTTATGAAGTTTGTATGGCATGTTTAGAGGTTTATGAAGTTTGTATGGCATGTTTACAGGTTTATGAAGTTTGTATGGCATGTTTACAGGTTTATGAAGTTTGTATGGCATGTTTAGAGGTTTATGAAGTTTGTATGGCATGTTTACAGGTTTATGAAGTTTGTATGGCATGTGTACAGGTTTATAAAGTTTGTATGGCATGTTTACAGGTTTATGAAGTTTGTATGGCATGTTTAGAGGTTTATGAAGTTTGTATGGCATGTTTAGAGGTTTATGAAGTTTGTATGGCATGTTTAGAGGTTTATGAAGTTTGTATGGCATGTTTACAGGTTTATGAAGTTTGTATGGCATGTTTACAGGTTTATGAAGTTTGTATGGTATGTTTACAGGTTTATGAAGTTTGTATGGCATGTTTACAGGTTTATGAAGTTTGTATGGCATGTTTACAGGTTTATGAAGTTTGTATGGCATGTTTACAGGTTTATGAAGTTTGTATGGCATGTTTACAGGTTTATGAAGTTTGTATGGCATGTTTAGAGGTTTATGAAGTTTGTATGGCATGTTTAGAGGTTTATGAAGTTTGTATGGCATGTTTAGAGGTTTATGAAGTTTGTATGGCATGTTTACAGGTTTATGACGTTTGTATGGCATGTTTACCGGTTTATGACGTTTGTATGGCATGTTTACAGGTTTATGAAGTTTGTATGGCATGTTTACAGGTTTATGATGTTTGTATGGCATGTTTACAGGTTTATGAAGTTTGTATGGCATGTTTACAGGTTTATGAAGTTTGTATGGCATGTTTACAGGTTTATGAAGTTTGTATGGCATGTTTACAGGTTTATGACATGTAGCTGGATGTATTTTATTATTTTCCAGCTGGACAGTCTGTTTCTGCTGTAGCAATTATCATGCCAACATCAAAGGAGAAATATGTGGTGGTGAGCAGGTCAGTGGTAAATGTCATGTTGAGGTGTGTGTGTGTTTTAAGATTATATCATTAGAATGAGTGAACAATAATTCTTTCTAATTCTATGGTTGGGCAGTATGTTTGACATTGTTTAGTATGTGTGTAACAGGCCTAACCATTCCCTTTACAATATTCTTCCCTCCTGGTCCAGTAGACACCGATGTTGTGCAGGCTTTTGTTCCAGACCAGCTCTAACAGCCTGCTTCGGCTGATGAGCGGCTGCGCAAGTAGCGCGCAGATAGAACTCTCGTGACTGCGCTGTTTTTATGGAGGCGCTGATGAGCAAAGGAGGGCAGCTGAGGCTGTCTGCTAAACTTTTGTTTTGTGTTCACTTCAAACGGTTAGAAATGACCGGCAAAGCAATACTTAACAAAGTCAGTCTATGTTTTAGCTGGGGTGAACAGCAGCTCTTTCATCACAGCCTGCAGCTGCTCTTACTCTTAGCGAAACTGGCTAATTAGCCTTGTTATACACTAACCTGGCAACGTGAAGGGACGGCAGATCAATTGATTAATTAGAACTCTCAACCCAAGCAGGTACAGCCTAATAGCAGGTAAATAACAATCCAGAAACCCCATAGCCTGGAGGTTGTGTTTGCGAGCACTTCTCTGGTCTCTTTATAATGACCGGCATACACACGAGTCCCTCACTCCACCATGTGCCCAGCAAGACGCCCGTCCCAACACTAAGTATCATACGCCTTCTTGTCTCTTCTCTTCCTTGTCTAATTCCCTCATCATGCGGACTAGACAGCATAACAGAAGTTTAGGCCTACAGTGAGAACCTGGGGTCTGTTCAGTTGGGTGAAACGTTGCAGAGCTTTTAGTTTAAATTGTGAAGAACATATATGACTGTCCGTAGAGTAGACTAGAGAAGCATGTCAGCTCTATTAGAGTGAGTGAGTTTCTAGATTGAGGGTCAGTGACGTGGGCCATCCTTTGTATTGTTTGTGGGAATCGCATCTCACGCATGACTGGGATTATTTAAGATGATGGGACAGTACTGTGACAGCTTTGTGCGCGCACACACAGACAAACACATGCATATGTACACAACCACATTCTCACACCTTCACACAAATGAACACTAACACACACATCCTTCCTGATTGTGATTGTTATTCAGCAGTGTGGCCAATAAGATCATAGACTTTGATCACAGCTTTGTTTTGTTGTTGTTGTTGCTGATAGTGTGTGTGTGTGTGTGTGTGTGTGTGTGTGTGTGTGTGTGTGTGTGTGTGTGTGTGTGTGCTTCATGTTGCATAACTAGGAGATAAGTACAGTGGACATAGAATATGACAGGACTTGAGGGTGTGTGTGCTAACCAGCACAGAGAATACATTCAGCCTAACCCAGAGCTAAGACATTCCCATGGTTAAGGATAGTCACAATAAGTAGGGGTGCTGCAGCACCCCCTGATAAATTGACCCTCCACCAGATTTCACAGTGGGTGCGAAACACTGTGGCTTGTAGGCCTCTCCAGGTCTCACACCCACAGTGAAATTTGGAGGAGGATCAGTGATGATCTGGGGGTGTTTCAGCAAGGCTGGAATCGGGCAGATTGGTCTTTGTAAAGGACGCATGAATCAAGCCACGTACAAGGTTGTCCTGGAAGAAAACTTGCTTCTTTCTGCTTTGACAATGTTCCCCAACTCTGAGGATTGGTTTTTCTAGCAGGACAATGCTCCATGCCACACAGCCAGGTCAATCAAGGTGTGGATGGAGGACCAACAGATCAAGACCCTGTCATGTCCAGCCCAATCTCCAGACCTGAACCCCATTGAAAACCTCTGGAATGTGATCAAGAGGAAGATGGATGGTCACAAGCCATTAAACAAAGTCTAGCTTCTTGAATTTTTGTGCCAGGAGTGGCATGAAGTCATCTAACATCAATGTGAAAAACTGGTGGAGAGCATGCCAAGACACATGAAAGCTGTGATTGAAAATCAGGGTTATTCCACCAAATATTGATTTCTGAATTCTTCCTAAGTTAAACCATTAGTATTGTGTTGTTTAAAAATGAATATGAATTTATTTTGACCAGTTATTTTGACCAGTTATCATTTTCTGCAAATAAATGTTCTAAGTGACAATATTTTAATCTGGAATTTGGGAGAAATGTTGTCAGTAGTTTATAGAATAAAATAAATATGCTAATTTTACACATACCTATAAATAGTAAAACCAGAGAAACTGATACTTTTGCAGTGGTCTCTTAATTTTTTCCAGAGCTGAATGTATATATACAGACTGCTCAAGAAAATAAAGGGAACACTTAAACAACACAATGTAACTCCAAGTCAATCACACTTCTGTGAAATCAAACTGTCCACTTAGGAAGCAACACTGATTGACAATAAATTTCACATGCTGTTGTGCAAATGGAATAGACAACAGGTGGAAATTATAGGCAATTAGCAAGACACCCCCAATAAAGGAGTGGTTCTGCAGGTGGGGACCACAGACCACTTCTCTGTTCCTATGCTTCCTGGCTGATGTTTTGGTCACTTTTGAATGCTGGCTGTGCTTTCACTCTAGTGGTAGCATGAGACGGAGTCTACAACCCACACAAGTGGCTCAGGTAGTGCAGCTCATCCAGGATGGCACATCAATGCAAGCTGTGGCAAGAAGGTTTGCTGTGTCTGTCAGCGTAGTGTCCAGAGCATGGAGGCGCTACCAGGAGACAGGCCAGTACATCAGGAGATGTGGAGGAGGCCGTAGGAGGGCAACAACCCAGCAGCAGGACCGCTACCTCCGCCTTTGTGCAAGGAGGAGCAGGAGGAGCACTGCCAGAGCCCTGCAAAATGACCTCCAGCAGGCCACAAATGTGCATGTGTCTGCTCAAACGGTCAGAAACAGACTCCGTGAGGGTGGTATGAGGGCCCGACGTACACAGGTGGGTGTTGTGCTTACAGCCCAACACCGTGCAGGACGTTTGGCATTTGCCAGAGAACACCAAGATTGGCAAATTCGCCACTGGCGCCCTGTGCTCTTCACAGATGAAAGCAGGTTCACACTGAGCACGTGACAGACGTGACAGAGTCTGGAGACGCCGTGGAGAACGTTCTGCTGCCTGCAACATCCTCCAGCATGACCGGTTTGGCGGTGGGTCAGTCATGGTGTGGGGTGGCATTTCTTTGGGGGGCCGCACAGCCCTCCATGTGCTCGCCAGAGGTAGCCTGACTGCCATTAGGTACCGAGATGAGATCCTCAGACCCCTTGTGAGACCATATGCTGGTGCGGTTGGCCCTGGGTTCCTCCTAATGCAAGACAATGCTAGACCTCATGTGGCTGGAGTGTGTCAGCAGTTCCTGCAAGAGGAAGGCATTGATGCTATGGACTGGCCCGCCCGCTCCCCAGACCTGAATCCAATTGAGCACATCTGGGACATCATGTCTCACTCCATCCACCAACGCCACGTTGCACCACAGACTGTCCAGGAGTTGGCGGATGCTTTAGTCCAGGTCTGGGAGGAGATCCCTCAGGAGACCATCCACCACCTCATCAGGAGCATGCCCAGGCGTTGTAGGGGGGTCATACAAGCACGCCGAGGCCACACACACTACTGAGCCTCATTTTGACTTGTTTTAAGGACATTACATCAAAGTTGGATCAGCCTGTAGTGTGGTTTTCCACTTTAATTTTGAGTGTGACTCCAAATCCAGACCTCCATGGGTTGATAAATTGGATTTCCATTGATTATTTTTGTGTGATTTTGTTGTCAGCACATTCAACTATGTAAAGAAAAAAGTATTTAATAAGATTTTTTCTTTCATTCAGATCTAGGATGTGTTGTTTAAGTGTTCCCTTTATTTTTTTGAGCAGTATATATACACTGAGTATACAAAACATTAATAACACCTGCTCTTTCCATGACGTAGACTGACCAGGTGAATCCAGGTGAAAGCTATGATCCCTTATTGATGTCACTAGTTAAATCCACTTCATCAGTGTAGATGACAGGGGTGCAACTCAATATTAGGCAGGTGTTCCTAATGTTTGTATATTTATGCCACCGCCTTTGGTGCATGTAACTCTATGTGAAAATGAGCGAGTGTGGAATTGAATCCCCATCCCACCGCCATTTCCACACACAACCTTCTCTCTGTATTACAGACGAAAAAACTAGTGCTTCAGGGCACAAGTGTTAGATGCCTGGGTGAACGTTTATCCCTGGGTGAAGTTTTATATCTGGGTGAACATTTATCCCTAGGTTAACGTTTATCCCTGGGTCGACAAATGCCTGTGTGCAAGGAGGGTAAGCTATCTCTAGGATAGTTTTAGCCTGGGTTAAAGAGAGGGCTAAGGAGGTGCAGTCTGAAAAGCCCTAGAGGCAGAGAGAGAAGAAAGAGAGAGACGGAGAGACGGAGAGAGCGAGAGAGAAGGAGCACCGCAGCAGTCGCTCTGTGCAGCGAGTCTCCGTCAGTAGCCAACTCTAATGAAAAGATGTGTGTGTGTGTGTGTGTGTGTGCGCGCGTGTAATACCTCTGGTCACGTGTCTTTCTCATTACAGTTCTCAATGATCTGGTGTGTTTCCATTAGTAATGCCAAACAGGAGGAGGAGCACCTCACACACCATTGTCATTGTACACACAACGTGATGTGTGTGTGTGTGTGTGCAGGGCCGGCTCAAGGCATAAGTGACTAAAGCGGTCGCTTAGGGTCCAAGGTCGCTAGGTACCCCCCAACCCAAAATGGTTAATAGTTAAATATTTGTTATATTTTTTTTGGAACTCTGTCGGCATCCCAACTTACTGTTGAGCGTTAGAATAGTAGAATACACAATGTGCAAGTTCAATATTTGGTTGTGCATCAGCAATTTTTCTCTTGTTTGCCATGTCAGCTAACAATTTTTAGATTGGTAAGTTAGTCTACCGATCAGTCACGCAGGACACGTGCCCTAACCTCCAAGGGTCCCCCATTCATTTTGTTAGTCACTCTCACTCAGATATCATTAACATGGCATAAGTCATGGCAAAATATGTAGAATTGCAGGAAATGAGCTTTAAAACTACCAAAATAATGATCTGCCCCATGGCAAAATGAGTAGAATTGCATGACATTTGTTATAAAATTGCTAAAATGTTGCTCTGCCTCATGGCAAAATGTGTAGAACTGCAGAAAACTTTTTTTTCCAATAAAACATTTAAAAGAAATTGTGCTCAGTGATACGCCTGGGTTAACGTTTATCCCTGGGTGAAGAAATGCCTGTGTGCAAGGAGGGTAAGCTAGCCCTAGGAGAGTTTTACCCTGGGTTAAAGAGAGGTCTAAGGAGGTGCATTCATTATCATTAACATGGTATAAGTCATGGCAAAATGTGTAGAATTGCAGGAAATTTGCTGCAAAACTGCCCCATGGAATTTAAAAAAAAATTGGAATGGGAGAACGGTATGGGAAAGAAGGAAGGGGTGGACAGAAGGAGTGGGAGGGAGGGAGGATAATGACACGTCACAACACAGTTCCCTGGGCTCATAGCACAGACACAGAGGATACAGTAACCTGGGCTCATAGCACAGACACAGAGGAAACAGTAACCTGGGCTCATAGCACAGACACAGAGGAACCAGTAACCTGGGCTCATAGCACAGACACAGAGGAAACAGTAACCTGGGCTCAGAGCACAGACACAGAGGATACAGTAACCTGGGCTCATAGCACAGACACAGATGAACCAGTAACCTGGGCTCATAGCACAGACACAGAGGAACCAGTAACCTGGGCTCATAGTACAGACACAGAGGATACAGTAACCTGGGCTCAGAGCACAGACACAGAGGAAACAGTAACCTGGGCTCATAGCACAGACACAGAGTTAACAGTAACCTGGGCTCATAGCACAGACACAGAGGAAACAGTAACCTGGGCTCATAGCACAGACACAGAGGAAACAGTAACCTGGGCTCATAGCACAGACACAGAGGAAACAGTAACCTGGGCTCATAGCACAGACACAGAGGAAACAGTGACCTGGGCTCATAGCACAGACACAGAGGATACAGTAACCTGGGCTCATAGCACAGACACAGAGGAAACAGTAACCTGGGCTCATAGCACAGACACAGAGGAAACAGTAACCTGGGCTCATAGCACAGACACAGAGGAAACAGTAACCTGGGCTCATAGCACAGACACAGAGGAACCAGTAACCTGGGCTCATAGCACAGACACAGAGGAACCAGTAACCTGGGCTCATAGCACAGACACAGAGGAAACAGTAACCTGGGCTCATAGCACAGACACAGAGGATACAGTGACCTGGGCTCATAGCACAGACACAGAGGATACAGTAACCTGGGCTCATAGCACAGACACAGAGGAAACAGTAACCTGGGCTCATAGCACAGACACAGAGGATACGGACATTATACTGACATCTAAAAAAATGATATCCTTATGACTCACACACAGGACAAGACTCGGACTTTACCACTGAGTGTTCGATAATGAAACATCTGAATACGAATATGATAAAAAAGACAGTGTGTGTATGTGTTTGTTAGTTAGAATTACACCAAAATTGTCCCCAATTTTTATTTACTTTAATTCAGCACCGCTAGAGCAATTCAGCACAACTGGAGCGGACCGCAACACAACCGAAATGATGAAGTTTAGCACCACATGACAGTCGGCAGCGACTTTCTGATGCGCAACAAGAGCAGCTATGGGTGCAGCCACTCCCCAGTACTGAGAATTCCTGAAGATAAATCCAGGAGAGACAGAAAGTAATAAGACACCTCTACGAATTTGCTCACTTGCTAGCTTGATTCAGCCATATTGACTTTTTCAATTCAAACTTCAGATTTAAATTGAAAATGAAAGGAAATAGACCTCTCCGTTGTTTTTCTGCCTCATGTGTAGGTTAAGCAGGGCGAGGACAGAGCAGACACACATCACATCCGCGTTAAGGGTTAGTCGCACTGCAGCGTGATGTGTGTGTGTCTATCTGGGTTGGACTGACAGTTAGCCTAAGGCAGTCCTATCAGAGATGGACTTTACATAACAGCTGAGTCACACAGGATCTGTTTTGAGGTGTGTGTGTGTGTGTGTGTGTGTGTGTGTGTGTGTGTGTGTGTGTGTGTGTGTGTGTGTGTGTGTGTGTGTGTGTGTGTGTGTGTGTGTGTGTGTGTAAGATGAGGAGGGAGATGGGATGGATGGCCTGTGTATGTGTGTGGCACTGAGTCCCACTGAGCCTTTTCCTGCTCTACTTTCTCAGACTGTCACTAGAGCAACACACTCACCTGTCTTCACAAGGCAATCACGGACAAAGATTTGAACAGAAGGCCACAGAGCCATCAGTGTATCATTGGCTGTTCTCTCCTCTCCCTATCAGACACAGGGGAAATGCAGCTTCAGAAGTGTCTCAGACAACGTTTTTTGTCTGTCTGAAAGAATACACTACGGAGGTTTTGTCTGTCTGAAAGAATACACTACGGAGGTTTTGTCTGTCTGAAAGAATACACTACGGAGGTTTTGTCTGTCTGAAAGAAGACACTACGGAGGTTTTGTCTGTCTGAAAGAAGACACTACGGAGGTTTTGTCTGTCTGAAAGAAGACACTACGGAGGTTTTGTCTGTCTGAAAGAAGACACTACGGAGGTTTTGTCTGTCTGAAAGAAGACACTACGGAGGTTTTGTCTGTCTGAAAGAAGACACTACGGAGGTTTTGTCTGTCTGAAAGAAGACACTACGGAGGTTTTGTCTGTCTGAAAGAATACACTACGGAGGTTTTGTCTGTCTGAAAGAATACACTACGGAGGTTTTGTCTGTCTGAAAGAAGACACTACGGAGGTTTTGTCTGTCTGAAAGAATACACTACGGAGGTTTTGTCTGTCTGAAAGAATACACTACGGAGGTTTTGTCTGTCTGAAAGAATACACTACGGAGGTTTTGTCTGTCTGAAAGAAGACACTACGGAGGTTTTGTCTGTCTGAAAGAATACACTACGGAGGTTTTGTCTGTCTGAAAGAATACACTACGGAGGTTTTGTCTGTCTGAAAGAATACACTACGGAGGTTTTGTCTGTCTGAAAGAATACACTACGGAGGTTTTGTCTGTCTGAAAGAATACACTACGGAGGTTTTGTCTGTCTGAAAGAAGACACTACGGAGGTTTTGTCTGTCTGAAAGAATACACTACGGAGGTTTTGTCTGTCTGAAAGAATACACTACGGAGGTTTTGTCTGTCTGAAAAGGTTTACTAAGGTCTCCTTGTGTCTCCTCCTTCCATTGAAAATGACTGATTTACAGAAGTTTGAAACTGATAGATTTTTTGCATTTGGAATGAAGATTCTGTGGAACACATCTCCAAATGTGCATACTGGATGGATTACCATCCATTATGAGATACATATAACCAATGCATGACATACCACTTGATTAGAGTATTGGACACATTAGATACACTACAAGGCCAAAAGTATGTGGACACCTGCAAGCCGAACATCTCATTCCAAATTCATGGGCCTCAATATGGAGTTGCGAGGACTTGCCACCATTTAGCCACAAGAGCATTAGTGAGTTTGGGCACTGACGTTGGGCGATTAGGCCTGGCTCGCAGCCGGCATTCCAATTCATCCCAAAGGTGTTCAATGGGGTTGAGTTCAGGGCTCTGTGCAGGCCAGTCAAGTTCTTCCACACCAATCTTGACAAACCATTTCTGTATGGACCTCGCTTTGTGCACAGAGGCATTGTCATGCTGAAACAGGAAAGGGCCTTCCCCAAAATGTTGCCACAATACTGGAAGCACAGAATCATCTAGAATATAATTGTATGCTGTAGCGTTAAGATTTCCCTTCACTGGAACTAAGGGGCCTAGCCCGAACCATGATAAACAGCCCTGTACCATTATTCCTCCTCCACCAAACTTTACAGTTGCCACTATGCATTGGGGCAGGTAGCATTTTCCTGGCATCCGCCAAACCCAGATTTGTCCGTCAGACTGCCAGATGGGAAGCGTGATTTATTACCCCAGAGACACATTTCCACTGCTCCAGAGTACAATGGCAGCAAGCTTTAAGCCATTCAAGCCGATGCTTGGCAATGCAAATATGGTGATCTTAGGCTTGTGTGCCGCTGCTCGGCCATGGAAACCCATTTCCTGAAGGTTGCAACAAACAATTATCGTGCTGACGTTGCTTCCAGAGGCAGTTTGGAACTCTGTAGTGAGTTTTACAACCAAGGACATATGATTTTTACTCGCTACACGCTTCAGCACTCAGCGGTCCCGTTCTGTGAGCTTGTGTGGCCTACCACTTCGTGGCTGAGCCGTTGTTGCTCCTAGACGTTTCCACATCACAATAACAGCACTTATAGTTGACCAGGGCAGCTCTACCCGGGGAACAATTTGCCACGTTGAAAGTCACTGAGCTCTTCAGTAAGGCCATTCTATTGCCAATGTTTGTCTATGGAGATTGCATGGTTGTGCACTCGATTTTATACACCTGTCAGCAACGTGTGTGGCTGAAATAGCCAAATCCACTCATTTGAAGGGGTGTCCACATACTTTTGTACATATAGGTTATGGTTCCCTTCCATTATGCAGATGAGCTTCCACATAGACAGTGCTCTGACTGGGTTTCCACATAAACAGTGCTCTGACTGGGCTTCCACATAGACAGTGCTCTGACTGGGCTTCCACATAGACAGTGCTCTGACTGGGCTTCCACATAGACAGTGTTCTGACTGGGCTTCCACATAGACAGTGCTCTGACTGGGCTTCCAAATAGAGAGTGTTCTGACTGGGCATCCAAATAGAGAGTGTTCTGACTGGGCTTCCACATAGACAGTGCCCTGACTGGGCTTTCAAATAGAGAGTGTTCTGACTGGGCTTCCACATAGACAGTGCTTTGACTGGGCTTCCACATAGACAGCGTTCTGACTGGGTTTCCACAGATAATGGTCTGACTGGGCTTCCACATAGACAGTGCTCTGACTGGGCTTCCACATAGACAGCGCTCTGACTGGGCTTCCACATAGACAGTGCTCTGACTGGGCTTCCACATAGACAGTGCTCTGACTGGGTTTCCACAGAGACAATGGTCTGACTGGGCTTCCACATAGACAGTGCTCTGACTGGGCTTCCACATAGACAGTGCTCTGACTGGGTTTCCACATAAACAGTGCTCTGACTGGGCTTCCAGATAGACAGTGCTCTGACTGGGCTTCCACATAGACAGTGCTCTGACTGGGCTTCCACATAGACAGTGTTCTGACTGGGCTTCCACATAGACAGTGCTCTGACTGGGCTTCCACATAGACAGTGCTCTGACTGGGCTTCCACATAGACAGTGCTCTGACTGGGCTTCCACATAGACAGTGCTCTGACTGGGCTTCCACATAGACAGTGCCCTGACTGGGCTTCCACATAGACAGTGCCCTGACTGGGCTTCCACATAGACAGTGTTCTGACTGGGCTTCCACATAGACAGTGCTCTGACTGGGCTTCTACATAGACAGTGCTCTGACTGGGCTTCCACATAGACAGTGCTCTGACTGGGCTTCCACATAGACAGTGCTCTGACTGGGCTTCCACATAGACAGTGCCCTGACTGGGCTTCCACATAGACAGTGCTCTGACTGGGCTTCCACATAGACAGTGTTCTGACTGGGCTTCCACATAGACAGTGCTCTGACTGGGCTTCCACATAGACAGTGCTCTGACTGGGCTTCCACATAGACAGTGCCCTGACTGGGCTTCCACATAGACAGTGCTCTGACTGGGCTTCCACATAGACAGTGCTCTGACTGGGCTTCCACATAGATAGTGCTCTGAATGGGCTTCTACATAGACAGTGCTCTGACTGGGCTATGAGTGAAGTGATTGATGTTGGATGTTTGGAAAATGCTTCTGGAAAATGCTTCTGGACTCAGGCCAGTCAACCTTTCATGGCCAACTATATATTGTCTAGATAAGGAGGAATATTTTCCCAGTATTTTAGAAAATGTTCCATCCCAAGAATAAATAACTTTTCTCCCAGGTAACCCGCTATTTCCCCCCAAAATGGAAGAGTCCTTCAAAAGCAATTATAAAGCATAGAAATATGTCTGGATTTGATTAGAGCTTTGATCAGTATGAAAATTCAAATCTGATGCTACCTGAGTCTGATGAACCATATCTTAAATACATATTATGAGCGCTTCATTAATGACATTTAATGAGCCCAAGCCCCCTAAAAAACAAATGATTGTTTCTCCAGTACATATATGATAGGCTACTGCACATTACACACGACAGAAAAAACATAAATGCACTTAGATGTAGTTCGCTAAACTCAGCAAAAAAAGAAACATCCTCTCACTGTCAACTGTGTTTATTTTTCAGCAAACTTAACATGTGTAAATATATGTATGAACATAACAAGATTCAACAACTGAGACATAAACTGAACAAGTTCCACAGACATGTGATAACAGAAATTGAATAATGTGTCCCTGAACAAAGGGGAGGTCAAAATCAAAAGTAACAGTCAGTATCTGGTGTGGCCACCAGCTGCATTAAATACTGCAGTGCATCTCCTCCTCATGGACTGCACCAGATTTGCCAGGTCTTGCTGTGAAATGTTACCCCACTCATCCACCAAGGCACCTGCAAGTTCCCGGACATTTCTGGGGGGAATGGCCCTAGCCCTCACCCTCCGATCCAACAGGTCCCAGACGTGCTCAATGGGATTGAGATCCAGGCTCTTCGCTGGCCATGGCAGAACACTGACATTCCTGTCTTGTAGGAAATCACGCACAGAACGAGCAGTATGGCTGGTGGTATTGTCATGCTGGAGGGTCATGTCAGGATGAGCCTGCAGGAAGGGTACCACATGAGGGAGGAGGATGTCTTCCCTGTAACGCACAGCGTTGTGACACACCGCCCCAGACCATGACGGACCCTCCCCCTCCAAATCGATCCCACTCCAGAGTACAGGCCTTGGTGTAACGCTCATTCCTTCGACAATAAATGTGAATCCAACCATCCCCTCTGGTGAGACAAACCGTGACTCGTCAGTGAAGAGCATTTTTTGCCAGTCCTGTCTGTTCCAGCGACGGTGGGTTTGTGCCCATAGGCAACGTTGTTGCCGGTGATGTCTGGTGAGGACCTGCCTTACAACAGGCCCACAAGCCCCCAGTCCAGCCTCTCTCAGCCTATTGCAGACAGTCTGAGCACTGATGGAGAGATTGTGCATTCCTGGTGTAACTCAGGCAGTTATTGTTGCCATCCTGTACCTGTCCCGCAGGTGTGATGTTCAGATGTACCGATCCTGTGCAGGTGTTGTTACACGTGGTCTGCCACTGCAAGGACGATCAGCTGCCCGTCCTGTCTCCCTGTAGCGCTGTCTTAGGCATCTCACAGTACGGACATTGCAATATTTTGCCCTGGCCACATCTGCAGTCCTCATGCCTCCTTGCAGCATGCATAAGGCACGTTCACGCAGATGAGCAGTGACCCTGGGCATCTTTCTTTTGGTGTTTTTCAGAGTCAGTAGAAAGGCCTCTTTGGTGTCCTAAGTTTTCATAACTGTGACCTTAATTGCCTACCATCTGTACGCTGCTAGTGCCTTAACAACCGTTCCACAGGTGCATGTTCATTCATTGTTTATGGTTCATTGAACAAGCATGGGAAACAGTGTTTAAACCCTCTACAATGAAGATCTGTGAAGTTATTTGGATTTTTAAGAATTATCTTTGAAAGACAGGGTTCTGAAAAAGGGACGTTTATTTTTTTGCTGAGTTTATATGCTCTCTTGTGTAAATAAATGAAACTAGCTCCAGTAGGCGTATATTTTTAAGTGTGAACTGTATTACTGTATTGTATTATACTGTATTATATGGACTGGAATTATGCACATCATTCAAATCATGATAAAGCAGCAGAGAACACGCGATTCTGGTGCAGCACATGCGTACTAGTTACAGTTACAATTATAGGCTAGCGAATTTGATTACATTTTTTAAATAAAATAGGGCCTATTTGTACAAGGCGTATTTCCCCTAATGTTATTAGCCTACCTCCTCTTCCTCTCTCTATTGTTTCTTCATTCCTTCCTCGCTTTCAACAGTTCAATGAAATAAGTGTCATTGTCCTTCTCTTCCTCATTCTAATGACATCATTGAATAATATAGGACTAGAATCAGATGCAGAAGGATTTCATTTCTCTTCACAGAAGAGAATGGTTGTGAGTCTGAATAAATAGCTTACCCCCATCCGCGTTCGCTCTTCTTTCAAACTAACTGTGAGTTCTATTGGCTGCTGTATTTAACATTCAGCAAAAAATAGCTTGCATCCCTCTTTGAATAGTCTATTGGTATAAGATATGCAACAACAACATAATAATTCAAGCCAGCTATTCTAGTCTAGCTTTTCCGGGAAGGGACTCCTAGAGCTAAGGAGCGTTTTTTACAGATAGGCCAGCAAAGAACAGGTGCTTGCATATTGCGCAAGAGACAGAGGCTATAAATTAGAAGCTTATTTAGCATAAACCATCATTAATTAGCTAGATTGAAGGCTAATACTGCATTGAATGTATTACCTGAAAGAGGTAGGCTAGAACATCTATATATCAATCTAGAACAGAATGATCTTTTTTGGATGCAATTTGAACAGAGTTGATGGAGAGGGAGAAAGACTGTGAGAGTGCTCCCGTGTTCACTGATTTAAAGCAACGATATTCGAGTGGTAGGCTGTTTTAAAACTCTGCAGCTGCGATTTAAAAAAATATTATTTTTACAATTAATAAACAAGGTGACCCCCGAAAGCCAGGTGGAGATGTGTGAATTAGACGCGCATTCTGTAGCATAGGCTATGCTGCAGCAAATGTAGGCCTACCTGTCATAAGAAAACCAGTGACCATGATGAGATGATAGGTCTACATGCATTGTGAACTGCGCTCCATACTGCGATGGGTCTGTCCCCACTCTGAGCGTTGATTCAGCATGCAGAGGTGGTAGAGAAGCCAGATTTAGACATCGCATATAATTAAACAGTTCCATTTCAAACCATGCTGTTCATATAAATAATGTATTACAATTGACCGGTTTCCCGCAATTACTTATCACCGGAAAAGGGAGTGGTTTAGGGTGGTAATCCCCGGTAAATCTCGATAGCTGGGTTCTCGCCATTAACCCCCCCCCCCCCCCAAACACACAACACACATAGTGTCCTTGGTGTGTCCTTCAGCCCCTCATGTTGGTATGTGGATGGTTTATTTGTTTCCGCCAGGCAGGAGAGAAGCTGTTATTCTGTCAGTCTGCTTCTACGGGTCCATCTGGGTCTGAACACTGTAGGACTGTTGATCAGGTGATCCTTTATTAAGTATAGGGACAAATACAATGGGTTTTCTACAGTCACATTCACTTAACAACAGTTAGTTGCATTGCACCATCACACTTTATCTTGCGGCTTATCCATCGTTTCCCCTGAACCACAACAGACTAGGGTCGGGTTTTCGAGACTATGGTTACCATTAGGTCAACCGCAGTGGTAACGCAGAGGGATAATGTAATTCACTGAAACTCTCTCTCTCTCTCTCTCTCTCTCTCATTCTCTCTCTCTCTTTCTTTCTCTGTCTCTCTCTCTCTCTCTCATTCTCTCTCTCTCTCTTTCTTTCTCTGTCTATCTCTCTCTCTGTCTCTCTCTCTCATACATGCACGCAAAGAGCGCCAAATGTCAGCTGAAGTCAAGAACGCCTATGCGTAAAAAGCAACATTGACTCGGCATGGCTATGATGATTAGCGGAATAAAGGGTAGAATAAATGGCACGCTCATCGTTATTCTTGGTACAAAGTCTTTGGGTGCAGGGTTGTAAAAGCATATATGACAGTAAAGATGAATCCCACACTGAAAGACAGTCGTCTTTAGATGTTTTAATTGAGCAGCAGCAGAGGTCACAAACGAACGCGTATCGGCAAAAGTCTAGGGAATACAGTACCAGCGACAAACATCACATGATTGCTGCATGGCACAAGAAGACATGGTATTCTATAGGGGGAAGGATAATCCTGTTTGTTTGATCGTGTTAAATGATAATGCCATTAGCAATGTCAGATCTTAGGCTACCCTTAGAGACGAGATGAACTGAACATGAACTATGAAGCTCACATGCACGCCAACACGCGTACGGGCGCACGCACGCACGAACACACACACACACACACACACTGTGATTATAGATCAGTATTGCTAAAGCATGGCTTACATCCAAACGCCGGTTCCCGCGCAGCCTGTCCTCGTGCGCTATTAACCCGGTAACGACTATAGTAGCCGCTGCCTCTCCACTCAGACTGGAGAAGATAACATAACATTCCTGGAGGCAATGACATTGTGTCACCTTTTGTGATGCTGATGACACTGTGGTCACAGCGACGCTACTGTTACTGTTATTGGGGGAGACTGCATGAACAAGACCCCCAAAAACTCTAAATGAAGACAAACGTATCCTCCTCGAATTGGATTGTGATTGGCCTAAAAGGATTTTTCTTTCTGAATTTCTTACTCGGTCTCTCACAAAAGGTTCTCAGTCTTAAGACATTTCTGGCAAATAAAGGTTAGTTAAAAACGACCTTTCATAACGGACTGGAGGCGCCATCGGGAACAAGGTTATGCGCGGCACTGTTTCTGTTTTTGTCATGATACTGATGCTGTTAGAGGAAACACTTGTTTTGTCACTTGAGCCACACACACGCGAGCGCGTAGAGCAGAGGAGACATGCTGACTTACCAGGGTGACCCTCTGTCAGACGCGTCTCTCTCCTCCGTTTTTCGGTGGTGTTCCCGGTGTTAATCAGATCAGATGCCGTGGTCGCAGTCCACGTCTCTACAGATGTACCAGAGGATCACATAGAGGATGAGGAGGATGGCGAAGATGAACAGAGCTACTAGAATAGCCTTGTTCACTGGAGAGAGGAACGACTGCATGACAGAGCTCATCGACAGACAGTGTGACAGCACACTGTGTGTGTGCGTGTTTGTGCGTGTGTAAGGGTTTCTCTCTGTGTGTGTGTGTGTGTGTGTGTGTGTGTGTGTGTGTGTGTGTGTCTCCGAGTCCGCGCTGAGCGACGCAATGAAGGACCGCGTCTCAATAACACACTTCTCTGATCTCTGTCAGCATCAACTGTTGAGGATGGACGTGTGGACACACTCACTCACACACTCACCTAAACACACACACACTCACACATGCAAACAGCTCAGGGCTTCCCTCCAAATGGAACATCAATTCCTGAGGGCTATTAAACCAAACGGTATCTCCACGTATGAAATCCACAGTCAAAAATACTAATAAATCCTAATAAATAATGAACATAGTGAAGGAGAAAGCCTAAATAATAAATGTAATAAAATCCATCAGAACCCAGTTGAATGGGGGATCTCCAAGTTCCGCGCTGTAGCTGCTTGCTGCGAGTCTCGAGAGAAAACCGTTGATTATTATTCCTCTCGGTGAGGCGTGTGGTCAACCCGGTTAAAGGCGCCCGAGGGCGACCAGCAGGCAGCACATGCTGTGAGGGGCTTGGTAATAATGATAAAAATAACACGGTCCTGTCTCGACTCGAGGCTATACCACATCATTATCTTGGCTATACAGTCTCTCTGTTAGTAGTAAATCTATATGTATTATATCATATTGTATTATAAGAAATCACAGTGAGGATACTTTTTTCATGCCAGCAATAAGATTCGTTCATTTGAACATGATTAAGGTTTATTTCATAGAGCTATGTTATTCATTAGTATAGGTCTATATTTCTAGATGTATTTATTTATTTGCATGCAATTGGCATGCTGACAGCAGGAATGTCCACTAGATCTGTTGCCAGATAACCGAATGTTCATTTCTCTACCATAAGCGCTGTTTTTGAGAATTTGGCAGTACATCCAACCACTCTCACAACCGCAGACCACGTGCCAGCCCAGGACCTCCACCATCGGCTTCTTCAGCTGCGGGATCGTCTGAGGCCAGCCACCCAGACAGCTGATGAAACTGTGGGTTTGCACAACCAAAGAATGTATGCACAACCTATCAGAAACCGTTTCTGGGGAGCTCATCTGTGTGCTTGCCGTCCTCAACAGGGTCTTGACCTGACAGCAGTTCGGCGTCGTAACCGAATTCAGTGGGAAAATGTTTGGGCTTCGTTCATGACCAGATTATAAGAGCACGCACCAATTCAGCGTATTAATTCATCTCAGTACCATTATGAATTACTAGATGGCGACAATAGACCATCCGGTTGCGCTGGTCTCACTCTCATATAGGTATCGTCACTACACAGGTATGCTACGTAGAGTTGGGCCACTAAACTACAGGTTTGTCTGCGAGTATCTGTCCTGTGTCTATGGATCAGCGTCATATTGTGTGTACTTTTCTCAAAAGGCACTGTACTGTTACAGTTCGATTGTACTTTCTTCCACAAGGGCCACAATGTCATATCTCTACTCACAAATAACATGACATCGTATAAAGATTTCAATCCATACTATGGTTAGTGCAGGCTTATGAAAACAGATTTTCAATTAGTCAATCACCTTCCATTCCCCTAGAAATGTTGGCATCGCCTTCGATGCCAGGCACGTGTTTACAGCGCACGGTGTCTGATGGAACAATACAGTTTGGGGTGTGGCTGGGAGAAAGACACGCCCGTTAAAGTTGGTTTGATGCGGAGAAAAAGAAGGTGTAAGAAGATTGGAGCTGCAGCAGAGGAGGCAACATTAAACTATAATCAGATCACACACATAGCCATGAAACTATAATCAGATCACACACATACCCAGTCTACATTACCAGAAACATAATCATTACTACTTGTATTATTTTCACTATTCAACAGAGAAGTCTAAAAGTCCAGCTTTGTAATTCAGCACACTGTGTTCCCATGATGTCATACCTGTGGATTCTCCTGCTGGGCAGTTTGGTGATTGGAGCCAAGACACAAGGTAAGAACTTTTATATCCACTAATGTACTTTGGTAAGAACTTTTATATCCACTAATGTACTTTGGTAAGAACTTTTATATCCACTAATGTACTTTGGTAAGCACTTTTACATCCACTAATGTACTTTGGTAAGCACTTTTACAACTAATTTTATGGTGCTTTATGTTTCTGTTTCTACTTAGACAAGTAAGTCAAGTACTCACACCTTTCACACCCACTACTTCTGTGACATACATCCTCAATCTTTTTCTGTCTATCTCTACCTGAGGCTGATATGCAGAACAAAAATAATGTTGATAAACCTGCTCTGATTTATCATTATAAATACACGCTGTAGGCTATATGCCAGATAGCATCATTTATTCAGCCTGATATGATGTTGGTGTGTAGATATGCATTATACTGTATGTATATAAGGGAAAGGGAAAGGGGATACCTAGTCAGTTGTACAACTAAATGTATTCAACTGAAATGTGTCTTCCGCATTTAAACCAACCCCTCTGAATCAGAGAGGTGCGGGGGGCTGCCTTAATCGACATCCACATCCTCAGGCACGGGGAACAGTGGGTTAACTGCCTTGCTCCGAGGCAGAACGGGGCAGAACAACAGATTTTTACCTTGTCAGCTCGGGGATTCGATCCAACAACCTTTTGGTTACTGGCCCAAAGCTAGTCCTTTAAGGTGTGGCCTACCGCATGTACAGTATAGTCTTACTGCATTTATCTATAATCTGTGTACACTGGTAAAAATGTGTTTAATAAAGCATTTTGTGACAACTGCTGATGTAAAAAGGGCTTTATAAAATTCATTTCATTGAGTGTCCTATAGGTTGTGTCCTACTGGACATGTAATCATGTGGGTTGTGGACAATGTGATCGATCCCTTTCTGTCTCTGTCTGTGTCCATATTCTGTTTCTTTCTTCCTTCTTCCTTTTTTTTTCTTTCTCTCTACTCCTGTAGGGTGATTCCATGCCAGCAGAATCTGAAGATATTTTTGGTATCTTAGATTGTTCTAGCAATTCTCACATGGAAACATTGGGATGAAGGATATTTGAAATGCTTTTTACATTTGTATCACAAACCATTATTATTATTATTTTTAATCATGATGAAAGTGGCCATTTTAGGCCCTTTTTAGACTTATACGTACCTCCTGTAAGACCCTATGATCTGTGAACCGTACATGATACAGACAGCCTCTTGGTGTCATTATACTCCTTATAGTGTGCTCTACATTTTTCACATTCATTTATTCAACATGAAACATATTAATATTAGTATCTCAAAATGACCCTTTTTGATTTAGTTAATTTGAAGGCATATTGTTTGGAACAATATACTCTACAAGTATATCACATTTCCAGTGGGCTCTCTGCTAATTCTGAAGGTATGATACATTTTATGAGCACCACCAATACAGTGAATGGGAAAATGGATTCAAAGGAATCTCCCTCTCTGCCGCTGACTTGCTGAATGTGAAATCCTAAAGGAGTGCTGTGATTGGTTAATGGTTTATAATCAGTGGTGCAAAGTATTTAAGTACAAATTCTTTAAAGGACTACTTAAGTAGTTTTTTGGGGTATCTGTACTTTACTATTTATATTTTTGACACTTTTACTTCACTACATTCCTACAGAAAATTCTGTGCTTTTTACTCTATGCATTTTCCGTGACACCCAAAATACTTGTTACATTTTGAATGCTTAGCAGGACAGAAAATGGCCCAATTTACACACTTATCAAGGGAACATCCCTGGTCATCCCTACTGCCTCTGATCTGGCAGACTCACTAAAGACAAATGTTTTGTTTTTAAATGATGTCTGAATGTTTGAGTGTGACCCTGGCTATCCGTAAATAACAAAAAAACAAGAAAATTGTGTCGTCTGGTTTGCTTAATATAAGGAATTTTAAATTATTTGTACTTTTACTTTTACTTTTACTTTTGATACTTAAGTATATTTAAAACCAAATACTTTTAGACTTTTACCCAAGTTGTATTTTACTGGGTGACATTCACTTTTACTTGAGTCATTTTCTATTATTAAGGTATCTTTACTTTAACTCAAGTTTGAGAATGTATTACTTTTTCCACCACTGCTTTTAATGTCAATTTCTCTGTATAAAATGGGCGATATCAATTAAAATAGCAGAGAGCCCACTCTGGAAATGCGACGTGATTGAAGAGTATATTGTTATAAGCAAAATCAAAATCATTGATATTCATATTTTTTTATGTTGAATAAAATAATGTGAAAATGTATATTTCAGAATCTAGATACACTCCATATTTTAGAGCACACTATAAGGAGTATAATGACACCAAGATGCTGTCTGTACCATATATAGTGCAAGGACCATAGTCTTACAGGAGTCATGTATAGGTCTAAAAGGGCCTAAAATTGCCACTTTCATCATGGTTGTCTAGAAAATGGTTTGTGATACAAATGTAAAAAGCATGTCAAACATCCTTCCTCCCAATTAAGTTTCTATGTGAGAATTGACAGAACAATCTGAGATACCAAACACATGTCCATGTTCTGTCACTCTTCCTCTATTTCACACATTTTCTCTCTCTTCCCCCACTCTCTCTTTTCTCTCTGTCTGTCTCCCTCTACCCCTGTACCCATATATCCCGTACTATCTCTCACCAGTAGGCCTGTGTGTTGTCCTTTGACCGATCTCTATTTCACAACTAGCAGGGCTACAGGCATTTGGCTTTAAGAATGATTGTGACCTGGTATTAATGTGATATAAGAGTTATTACAGTCTCATCTGGCCTAAGTCATGTTGGTTAATGTCGTGAAATAATAGTTTTTGTTTTCTACACAGAGAGTCTGAGTCCTGGCTGCCACACCTCCCTCCCCTCAGGAGACTCTGATCTGAAGCCAGTTCATTAATGAAAACTTCACATTATACTTCACATCTCAGTGTGCCACATATTGCTGGAACACAGCTTTACTGTATATCACACATGAGATGAGTTCTGGTGTTAAGTCTGTCACAGTGTCATGGTGCTCTGGGCTCTGTTTGGGTGTACATGATGAATGGGTTGTGTGTGTGTGTGTGTGTGTGTGTGTGTGTGTGTGTGTGTGTATGGCAATACTAAAGGGCTGGGCGCTGCCTCGGTAACCCAATCCAGCCCAGCTGCAGACTACACCCTACACTCAGAACCAGTCTCAGCCTCTCTCATTCCCCTAGGGTTATGTCTATGTGTGTGTGTGGGTGGGTGGGTGGGTGGGTGAGTGAGTGTGTGTGTGTGAGAGAGAGAGAGAGGATCCCCCACTGTATGTGTGTTTACACCTTTCAAATGCAAACACAGATTAAACAACACACACAAATGCACACACACACAGCTCAGAGACAGACCAGATGACTTAGTGGCCTTGCCCGAAATCTGTCTTGCCTACTACTTACGAAAACGACATACAGTGTACTAATCGTCCTGCATACTATTTAGAACGTACTGTTTAGAAAAAAATTATTCAGTAAGAAACAAATAACAGCATACTAGGCTCATCCTACTGAGAATGTGACATCTAATAACAGCACACTAGGCTCATCCTACTGAGAATGTGACATCTAATAACAGCACACTAGGCTCATCCTACTGAGAATGTGACATCTAATAACAGCACACTAGGCTCATCCTACTGAGAATGTGACATCTAATAACAGCACACTAGGCTCATCCTACTGAGAATGTGACAGCTAATAACAGCACACTAGGCTCATCCTACTGAGAATGTGACGTCTAATAACAGCACACTAGGCTCATCCTACTGAGAATGTGACATCTAATAACAGCATACTAGGCTCATCCTACTGAGAATGTGACATCTAATAACAGCATACTAGGCTCATCCTACTGAGAATGTGACATCTAATAACAGCACACTAGGCTCATCCTACTGAGAATGTGACGTCTAATAACAGCACACTAGGCTCATCCTACTGAGAATGTGACATCTAATAACAGCACACTAGGCTCATCCTACTGAGAATGTGACAGCTAATGCACAATTTTGTTGTTTCCTGCCATTTGTTCATTTTTCTACATTCCGTCCCGTTCTTTGATTATCAGTTGTTGTCAAACACACATGGGTCTGAAAAGACGATTCTCTTCTTCAATAGCGTGCAGAGAATTCTACTAGATGAGAGGCTGAAATTAGTAGGACATCATTGCATTTAAAGCATACTCAATAAAAATAAAAAAATCCTATAAACGTTCTATTTTCGCATTCCCAAAATGGCTAATATTTAGAACGCAAGTACAGTTTTTGGACATGGCCTTACACCCAGCTCAGAGCCAGACCAGGTCTACATGTAGAGACAGGAGCAGCAGTATATGTTCTAGATCAGTGGTTCCGTAGAATGTTCTAGATCAGTGGTTCTCTGCTGTGAGCCACCTGGATTCTACTGTGACCCTCCAGATACTCAAAAAAACTGGTACATCTGAAATGGCAGCCTATTCCCCACAGTGACCTATACTTTTGTCCATTGGGTTCTGTGTGGCCAAAAGTAGTGCATTTATTCCACAGGGCCAGCTGAAACAGGGAAACAACAACAGGGTCCCTCCACGCTACCACACAATAGAAATACCTGAGAACACAATGTTCTAACTACTGGAACATATCACCTGTCAACCACCTCACATTGTACTGGCTGTTACCAGAGAGGGCAAGGTTACCCACGCATACACATACACACACACACACACGCACACACACACACACACACACACACACACACACACACACACACACACACACACACACACACACACACACACACACACACACACAGAGAGAGAGACACACACACACAGAGAGAGAGACACACACACACACAGAGAGACACACAACACACACACACACACACACACACACACACACACACACACACACACACACACACACACACACACACACACACACACACACACACACACACACACACACACACACACAGAACATACCATAGAAGGAAGGCTGTGTCTTTGGCATGTCATATATACACACACATGGGACTAGGGGAAAGGCATTGGCACTGCGTCAGTCTCAGGATAGGGTCTCTCAAGTACATGAGTCATACAGCTTTAGAAAATGTCTAATATCACATGAGAACAGCAACACATTGTATCATTTTTGTGGTTCCCCTACACACACGTATGTACAGTATGTTTAAGGTACAGTAGTCTAAAGTCCCTGTCTTTCGTTTCCTGCCGAAACTCTCACATATAGTACCGTACACACATAAGATGACAAGCCAGTCTGTCTGTCTTGGTCATTGTTGATGTTGGATTGTGTTTGACTATTGATTCTGTTCTCTAGAACAGGGAAGGGCAACTCCAGTCTCTGAGGGCTGCAGAGTGTGCAGGCTTTTGTTCCAACCCAGCTTGAACACCTTCAACTGATCAGCTATTCAGTGTAGACCAGTTGAATCAGGAGGTGGATCAGAAGCAGGGCTTGAACAAAAGTCTGCATACTCTGTGTCCCTCCTGGACCAGCTGGCCATGCCTGGTTTAGAGAAATAAGAGGGTTGAAGTGAGAAGGTTGTCTGCTGTTTCGCTGTTACACTCTCTGGCACACTGCTGCACCTTACATACAATTGGGGAATGTCACAGCCGCCTCTGACTGCAACACACACACGCTCATTAGAGTAGACCTGTCATATTTATCTGTGATGTCGTAAAATGTGATGGGGTACACTGCTGCTGCCTAAAGGAAAAGTCTGTTCCTCTCTCCAGAAGACCCTGCTACTGAGCCAGAAGCGAAGGAACCAGAGGCAGAAGCAGCAGAGCCTGAGGCCCCTGCAGAAGAAGTAGCTGCCGAGGAGGCCCTGGTAGCTGAGGAGGCCCCTGCAGAAGAAGTAGCTGCCGAGGAGGCCCTGGTAGCTGAGGAGGCCCCTGCAGAAGAAGAAGCTCCGACAGAAGAAGAGGAGGAGGCTGCAGAGGAGGAGGAAGTTCCAGCCACAGAGGAAACGGCTCCGACAGTTGAGGAGGCTCTGGCAGAAGAGGAGGCTCCAGCCACAGAGGAAGAGGAGGCTCCGGCCACAGAGGAAGAGGAGGCTCCGGCCACAGAGGAAGAGGATGCAGAAGTAGTAGACGAACCAGCAGTAGAAGCAGAGGCAGCCCCTGAAGCTGAGGCTGAACCAGGTGAGCCAGACACACACACACACAGCAGGTCAAACACCCCATATGCCTACAGTACATTCATGTTCTTTGCATACAAGTGTATAGGACCAGTTTCAATTCATTTAGCTGTATAGCGTTGGGTTTGAGTTCTTGGATCCGTTTGTCCTTACTTTTTTGAAATCTGAATTGGAGGGGATGGAGTTACAGGTGAAGTGGGTGGGGAGGGTCAAGTACAATTTAGTTGGCCTTCTGATGAATCTGATCAACACAGAGTCAACAGCCAGCCACAGTAACATATTCTGACATTCTAGCCGATGAACTTCTCGTAGGACACTGTATAAGTTCTATTCTAGACCGACAGAAGACACAGAAGAATTTTAGAATGTGTGTTGGAATGCAAGGCTAGAGAAAGTGTTCTGAAAGCAGACTTAAACTGTAAATCCAAACACTTTAACACTGTGATTCTGCCAGTGTGTAGACCTCAAGGCACTATCCTGTATCGCATTGGTTCCCAAACTTTTTATAGTCCTATACCCCTTCAAACATTCAACCTCCAGCTGTGTACCCCCTCCAGCACCAGGGTCAGCACACTCTCAAATGTTGTTTTTTGCCATCATTGTAAGCCTGCCACACACATACACACGATACGATACATTTATTAAACATAAGAATGAGTGTGAGTTTTTGTCACAACTCGGCTCGTAGGAAGTGACAAAGAGCTCTTATAGGACCAGGGCACAAATAATATAATAATCAATCATTTTGGTCTTTATTTAGCCACCTTACACATAGAACCTTATATGTTCATCAAAAATGGTGAATAACTCACCACAGGTTAATGGGAAGGGTGTGCTTGAAAGGATGCACATAACTCTGCAATGTTGGGTTGTATTGGAGAGAGTCTCAGTTTAAATCATTTTCACATGCAGTCAGTGCCTGTATTTACTTTTCAAGCTAGTGAGGGCTGAGAATCTACTCTCACATAGGTACGTGGTTGCAATGGGCATCAGTGTCTTAACAGTGCGATTTGCCAAGGCAAGAAACTCTAAGCGCAGCCCTATCCAGAAATCTGGCAGTGGCTTCTGATTCAATTCAATTTTCACAGAACCACTTGTTGCAATTTCGATGAGGCTCTCTTGTTCAGATATCGGTAAGTGGACTGGAGGCAGGGCATGAAAGGGATAATTAATCCAATTGTTTGTGTCGTCCGTTTCGGGATTGTACTTCCGTAATTGTGCACCCAACTCACTCAGGTGCTTCGCTATATCACATTTGACATTGTCCGAGTTCATTTGCACGCAAAATATCATACATTGATGGAAAGACCTGTGTGTTGTCCTTGTTAATGCAGACAGAAAAGAGTCCAACTTTTTAATCATAGCCTCAATTTTGTCCCGCACATTGAATATAGTTGCGGAGAGTCCCTGTAATCCTAGATTCAGATCATTCAGGAGAGAAAAAACATCTCCCAGATATACCAGTCGTGTAAGAAACTCGTCATCATGCAAGCGGTCAGACAAGTGAAAATTATGTTCAGTAAAGAAAACTTTAAGCTCGTTTAAAAAAACTTGTCAATACTTTGCCCCTTGATAACCAGCACACGTCTGTATGTTGTAAAAGCGTTACATGGTCGCTGCCCATATCATTGCATAATGTAGAAAATACATGAGAGTTCAGGGGCCTTGCTATAACATAGTTAACCATTTTCACTGTAGTGTCAAAAACGTCTTTCAAGCTGTCAGGCATTCCCTTGGCAGCAAGAGCTTCTCGGTGGATGCTGCAGTGTACCCAAGTGGCGTCGGGAGCAACTGCTTGCAGGCGCGTTACCACTCCACTATGTCTCCCTGTCATGGCTTTTGCGCCATCAGTACAGATACCAACACATCTTGACCACCAAAGTCCATTTGATGTCACTAAGCTGTTCCAGTACTTTAAAAATATCCTCTCGTGTTGTCCTGGTTTCCAGTGGTTTGCAGAAGAGGATGTCTTCCTTAATTGACCCCCATAAACGTAACGGACATATACCAGGAGCTGTGCCAGGCCCGCCACGTCTATTGACTCATCCAGCTGTAACGCATAGAATTCACTGGCTTGTATGCAAAGCAGTAATTGTTTCAAAACACATCCTGCCATGCCACTGATGCGTCGTGAAACAGTGTTGTTTGATGAAGGCGTTGTCTGTATAGTTTTTTTGGCCTTTCCCCCCAGCATTGTTCCAGCCATATCCGCGGCAGCAGGAAGAATTAAGTCCTCTACAGTAGTATGGGGCTTGCCTGTCCTAGCCACTCGGTAGCTCACCATATAAGACACTTCTAGCCCCTTCTTATTAATGGTATCTGTTGCTTTTATACATGTCGTACTACTTTTATTTATTTATTTTTCTTTAAAGAAAAATCGGAATCACATTTTTATTTGGCGTACCCCTCGACGGCACTGCGTGTACCCCCGTACCCCAGTTTGGGAATACCTGCTCTGACTGATTAAATTCAAATGGATCGGTACTGGTTGTACCCCTAACAACATACATACCCACACACCCCTCCCTCTCTCTCCACCCTGGCCTCAGACTAGATGTAATATGGTAAATGTAAATCTGTGAAGCTCAAATTAGTCTGATATGTTATGTTTGTTATGGTTACATAAGACAGAAGGTTACTTAAGCCAAAAAATCAAAAGGAGGGAGGTTGGTCAGGGAGGATGGGTGGGCGTATAATGTAAATGTCTTGCAACCCAAAGGTTGTGTGTTCGAATAACATCACAGACAACTTTAGCATTTTAGCTAATTTGCAACTATTTACAAATATTTTACTACTTTGCCACTACTTAGCATGTTAGCTAACCCTTCCCCTAACCCTAACCTTAACTCCTAACCATAACCTTAACCCTAACCTTAACCCCTAACCTTAACCCCTAACCTTAACCAGTCACCTAGCCACTTAGCTAACGTTAGCTACAACAAATTGTCATTTGTAATGTATCAGACGAAATGGATGATAATCCATAGCGGCTGTGTAGTAGTGAGTGATACTGTTGGAAAAGAAGATGAAGATAAAACACAACATCAACACATTCACACCCCTTATCCCTTAACCCTCACCTCTCACCTGACAATATTTACAGTTAGACATTGACATCTGGGTGGTGTTCATTTGGCCCCAAAAAACACAAAACGTTTGAAATGGAAAAACTGAAATATAGCTTTCTTTGACAAGTTCAGGTAGTACCTGCTCCTTTATAAAGAGTTTTCCCCCATTTGCTCCAATTGAACAAACAACTCTGGCCTCTCAGACAGTCATAAATCAGCCTGAAGGTGCTGCTCATATTTCTCTGTGTTTATGTCTGTTTCTATGTGTCTGTTTTTTTTGCAGATGAACTAGATTTGTCTGAAGCTATTGAACCAGGTAAGAATGGTTTATTTACTTTGGTAAATCGGACTGTCAGTACCAAACATTTCTGCTTTCCCCCCTACATTTACAAGACTGCAGTTTTCTGATAAACCAGTAAAGTTAGTTTACTATAGAAGTAGAGACACAGTTTTACTGTGTTTGAGAAGCTCCGATGTCAGACTTTAGTGAGCTGGTTTTTATTCATTTCAGATCTAGCTCACCTGCCACTGCTGCTCTTACAGCTAGGTCTACAACCCTGGAGTCACAGATACTACATGTCTATACAGTGTGCAATGCTACTTTAGTCCTGTAATCCTATATTCACCTCTCCTCCCTCTTCCCTGACAACACCTGTCTCACCTCTTCTCCCTCTTCCCCGACAACACCTGTCTCACCTTCCCTCCCTCTTCCCTGACAACACCTGTCTCACCTCTTCTCCCTCTTCCCCGACAACACCTGTCTCACCTTCCCTCCCTCTTCTCTGACAACACCTGTCTCACCTCTTCTCCCTCTTTCCTGACAACACCTGTCTCACCTTCCCTCCCTCTTCCCTGACAACACCTGTCTCACCTCTTCTCCCTCTTCCCCGACAACACCTGTCTCACCTCCCCTCCCTCTTTCCTGACAACACCTGTCTCACCTTCCCTCCCTCTTCCCTGACAACACCTGTCTCCACTCCCCTCCCTCTTCTCTGACAACACCTGTCTCACCTCTCCTCCCTCTTCCCTGACAACACCTGACTCACCTCTCCTCCCTTTCCCCTGACAACACCTGTCTCACCTCTCCTCCCTTTCCCCTGACAAAACCTGTCTCACCTCTCCTCATTCCTTCCTTTCACAGAGGCAGAGCATGAAACACCAGCAGAGAGCGAGCCCACGGAGGAGAAGACAGGTGAGAGTCTCAACGGCCTGTGTGACTAAGCACGTGTTTTTATGTGTGTGTATGTGTTTCGGGGGAAGGGCTTGTTTGGCTTTACACGCCACATTAAAGTTGACACCACATTGTTGATATATGAAAACACAATGTTTTAATGAACTGAAACAGGGGGAGATTTGGATCTGGAGGACGCTGTAGCTGAGAATGAGGAAGACACACCTGCGGGAGGGAAGAGCCGCAGCAGGGGCTCAGTTGGTTAGTATCGTGTACTGCTGCTGCTAGTGGCTACAACACATGCGGTATGGAACTGGGCTAGAAGACTTGGCTCCAGCACAGTATAGAACCAGACAAATGGCTGTTAACTGAAACTGATACTTGATATAATAATGTGAACATTTCTACATCATTACGCTGTGTCCGATTGATTACATTCTGATATACAGTTAGATATGGAGTCTCTATGGATGAGTCAGAAAACAGCTTTTACAATATATTAACTGCTCAGGGCTCATTGTGGTCTATGACCAATAAAGTGACTAATATAGAATATTGAGTCACATGCAGGAGGTTTATCATGCTCCAACATGCATGAGAAGCAGAGTCAGAGGCCTTAGTGCCTTCAGGTGCTGCAGCTTACAGAGAGTTCCAGGCAATAATGACTCACATTCACTATGATCCATATGCAAATATACACTTGATTAAGTACAGTACGTGTGTGTGAGTGTTTGCATGTAGATTTGTCCTTTCCGACCGGTTAGAGCAGAAACTCTATAGCAGTAAATACCTTCAGGGCATCAACTAGATTAACGACTGGGTTTGAATAATGCCTCCCCCTTCTCTTTTTCCAGCCCATGCAGCAGAAACAGAAGGTAAAGGCCTTGCTTCCCCTAATGATATATTATGTCAATAATCGGGGTGCGTGTGTGCGTGTTTTATTTGTGTGTGTGTTATGTGAATAATTGTCTGTTTCTTTTCTTTTATTTCTTCTAATCAGGCACATCTGAAACTCAAGGTGAGTCCTGCTCCCTTGCTCTCTGTCTCTCTCTCCACTGTGTGTGTTCTGGATGTTTCCATACTGTGGAAGAGTTTGGTTTCCATACTGTAGAATAGTTTCTAGTTTCCATACTGTAGAATAGTTTCTAGTTTCCATACTGTGGAATAGTTTCTAGTTTCCATACTGTGGAATAGTTTCTAGTTTCCATACTGTGGAATAGTTTCTAGTTTCCATACTGTAGAATAGTTTCTAGTTTCCATACTGTAGAATAGTTTCTAGTTTCCATACTGTAGAATAGTTTCTAGTTTCCATACTGTAGAATATTTCCATACTGTGGAATAGTTTCTAGTTTCCATACTGTGGAATAGTTTCTAGTTTCCATACTGTGGAATAGTTTCTAGTTTCCATACTGTGGAATAGTTTCTAGTTTCCATACTCTGGAATAGTTTCTAGTTTCCATACTGTGGAATAGTTTCTAGTTTCCATACTGTGGAATAGTTTCTAGTTTCCATACTGTGGAATAGTTTCTAGTTTCCATACATACTGTGGAATAGTTTCTAGTTTCCATACTGTGGAATAGTTTCTAGTTTCCATACTGTGGAATAGTTTCTAGTTTCCATACTGTGGAATAGTTTCTAGTTTCCATACTGTGGAATAGTTTCTAGTTTCCATACTGTGGAATAGTTTCTAGTTTCCATACTGTGGAATAGTTTCTAGTTTCCATACTGTGGAATAGTTTCTAGTTTCCATACTGTAGAATAGTTTCTAGTTTCCATACTGTAGAATAGTTTCTAGTTTCCATACTGTGGAATAGTTTCTAGTTTCCATACTGTGGAATAGTTTCTAGTTTCCATACTGTGGAATAGTTTCTAGTTTCCATACTGTGGAATAGTTTCTAGTTTCCATACTGTGGAATAGTTTCTAGTTTCCATACTGTGGAATAGTTTCTAGTTTCCATACTGTAGAATAGTTTCTAGTTTCCATACTGTGGAATAGTTTCTAGTTTCCATACTGTGGAATAGTTTCTAGTTTCCATACTGTGGAATAGTTTCTAGTTTCCATACTGTGATATGCGGGGCTCAGTGTCTTAACTGTCCCTTCTTGTCTCTCTCCCACACATTCCATTTCCATTGTGTGTGTGAATGTGTGTGTCTGCGTGCATGTGTGTAGGTGTGTGTGGCCCGTGTGTGTGTGTGTGTGTGTGTGTGTGTGTGTGTGTGTGTGTTAGCCAAGGTTATTATAGTTTTGTGTTTTTATTTCTATTCGTTTTTGGTTTTATTTGAAATTCTGTTTAGTTTCAGTTAATTTTCAGATCTGATTTGCTAGTTTTTATTTAGTTTTAGTTTTATACATTATTTCAGTTTGTTTTTTTAGAAAGCATGCGTGCGCTTTTAATAAAAAAAGTTATATCTAGAGCCTAAAAGGGTTCTTTACGGTCCCCATAGGAGAGCCCTTCCATGTAGAACCCTCAGAGGGTTCAACATGGAACCCGAAAGGGTTCTACCTGGAACCAAAAAGGGTTCTACCTGGAACCAAAAAAGGTTATCCTATGGGGACAGACAAAGAACTGTTTTGGAACCTTTTTTCGAAGTGTGGGAAGCTAGGAGCCATTTGTGTTGTATAGTTTTTTGGGGGATGTCATTTCTTGCAACTGGGGGGCAGTAATACATAAGTTAATGGGTCAGGCTATAGGTTAGGTTAAAAACAAAATAGTAGCTTTAATACAAAAAATATATTTATACTGAACAAAAATATAAATGCCACATGTAAAGTGTTGGTCCCATGTTTCATGAGCTGAAAAAAAAGATCCTAGACATTTTCCATGCACACAAAAAGCTTATTTCTCTCAAATTTTGTGGACTAATTTGTTTAAATTCCTGTATTGAGCATTTCTCCTTTGCCAAGATAATCCATCCACCTGACAGGTGTGGCACATCAAGAAGCTGATTCAACAGCATGATCATTACACAGGTGCACTTATTGCTGGGGATAATAAAAGGCCACTCAAAAATATTGCAGTTTTATAACACAACACAATGCAATTGGCATGCTGACTGCAGGAATGTCCACCAGAACTGTTGCCAGAGAACTGAATGTTAATTTCTACCATAAGCCGCCTCCAATGTGGTTTTAGAGAATTTGGCAGTACGTCCAACCGCCCTCACAACCACAGACCACGTGTATGGCGTCGTGTGGGCAAGGGGTTTGCTGATGTCAACTTTGTGAACAGAGTGCCCCATGGTGGCAGTGGGGTTATGGTATGGGCAGGCATAAGCTACAGACAACAAACAAAATTGCATTTTATCGATGGCAATTTGAATGCACAGAGATACCATGACGAGATCCTGAGGTCCATTGTCGTGCCATTCATCTGCCGCCATCACATCATGTTTCAGCATGATAATGCACAGCCCCATGTCGCAACGATCTGTCTCATTGTGCATATCTAGACTCTTGCTCCTGTAAATACAAATGTGAATCTGCAAGAAAATCATATTTAAATGTATATCAAACTATTTTTTTTATTTTGACCCTGATGTCACGCATTATAGAAAGACCCATAAACTGTAATAAATAAAACAAATAAATATCTATTATAAAAGTGTAATAATGATCAACGTTCAGAATCAAATTAATGTAATGGAAAAACAACAACATTAAAGTAATAATAATATTAAAAATATATATAAGAGAAAAATGAAAAATATTGTTGCTATTTATATAGTCAATATACTATAATTATAATATATGGAGAAGATAGTACATTTTATGTTTCCTCCCTTAACTTGTGGCAAGCTGCGACATATTGTGCTGCCAACTCTATCACCACATACCTTTGCACCAAAAGTAAAGAAAGTGTTTGATTGTTGTTTGATTGTTCTGTCCAATTTTTTGACATTTTCATTATGAATTTGGGGGAAAAGGACTCTCTAAGTAATCTATATTTGGGAAAGAAGATTAGAAAGTGTTCTTCACTTTCTATCTCTCCTGACCCACAGTTATGACATACTGTAGTCAGTCCTCTCTGGCCAGCCATGTTTTTTGATGGCGTCCTGTTTCAATTGCCAGGCTATCATCACTAATTCTGTATTTGGTTTATGCTTTTCTTTGTTTGGGGTCTTTTACACGGGTTAAGTATTCTGCTTAAGTGAAGTCTTTCTCTGAACTTCTACTTCACTTTGCCAATAGTCAATGTATGCATTCTTATTATTCACCTCCAGCTGTCTAAGTTTTGCCCTTGAGGACAGATTATTTGTGTTCATGTCGATCTTGTGTATTTGGGCCAGTTTTGTTAAGGTGCCACTCTTTGGGCAAAGACTGTTGACCATAAATATCTGTACTTGCATGAACCTTCCAAGTTCTGCCCTGCATTCATGGTTTGTGGAATTTCTTTGTACATTTTGTACATTCTTTCTGTGGATTTTCTGTGTGTGTTTTGTCCCATGATGTATATGTCTCTCTCTCTCTCTCTCTCTCTCTCTCTCTCTCTCTCTCTCTCTCTCTCTCAATTTCAATTTAAGGGCTTTATTGGAATGGGAAACATATGTTTACATTTCCAAAGCAAATGAAATAGATAAACAAAAGTGAAATAAACAATATTTTTTTTACAGTAAACATTACACTCACAAAAGTTCCGAAAGAATAAAGACATAAATATGGGTTGTATTTAAAATGGTATTTGTTCTTCACTGGTTGCCCTTTTCTTGTGGCAACAGGTCACAAATCTTGCTGCTGTGATGGCACACTGTTGTATTTTACCAAATAGATATGGGAGTTGATCAAAATTGGGTTTGTGGGAATTAGTTGATATATATGTTGAAGAGGGTGGGGCTTAAGCTGCATCCCTGTCTAATGTTTTATGTATGTTTTTCCCCCAACACCACTTTCCATCAATTTGTATAGCAGACCCTCATGCCCAATTGAGTCAAAAGCTTTTTTGAAATCAACAAAGCATAAGAAGACTTTGTCTTTGTTTTGGTTTGTTTGTTTGTCAATTAGGGTATGCAGGGCGAATACATGGTCTGTCGTATGGTAATTTGGTAAAAAGCCAATTTGACATTTGCTCAGTACATTGTTTTCACTGAGGAAATGTATGAGTTCTCTGTTAATGATAATGCTGAGGATTTTCCCATGGTTGCTGTTGACACATAGGTAGTTATTGGGGTCAAATGTGTCTCCACTTTTGTGGATTGGGGTGATCAGTCCTTGATTCCAAATATTGGGGAAGATGCCAGAGCTGAGGATGATGTTACATAGTTTAAGTATATACAATTGGAATTTCTGGTCTGTAAATTTTAACATTTCATTTAGGATACCATCAACACCACAGGCTTTTTTGGGTTGAAGGGTTTGTATTTTGTCTTGTAGTTCATTCAATGTAATTTGAGAATCCAGTGGGTTCTGGTAGTCTTTAATAGTTGATTTTAAGGTTTCTATTTTATCATGTATATGTTTGTTCTTTATTATAGGGCCAAACATATTGGAGAAGTGGTTTACCCATACATGTCCATTATGGATAGATAACTCTTCGTGTTGTTGTTTGTTTAGAGTTTTCCAATTTTCCCAGAAGTGGTTAGAGTCTGTGGATTCTTCAATTACATTGAGCTGATTTCTGACGTGCTGTTCCTTCCTTTTCCGTAGTGTATTTCTGCATTGTTTTAGTGATTCACCATAGTGAAGGCGTAGGCTCAGGTTTTCTGGGTCTCTATGTTTTTGGTTGGATAGGTTTCTCAATTTCTTTCTTAGGTTTTTGCATTCTTCCTCAAACCATTTGTCATTGTTGTTAATTTTCTTACTTGACATGTTTTTATTTGATAGGAAAGCTGAGAGGTCAAATATACTGTTTAGGTGAAGTTTACACTTTCACTATTACAGTGAAATGTTTTGTCCAGGAAGTTGTCTAAAAGGGATTGAATTTGTTGTTGCCTAATTGTTTTTTGGTAGGTTTCCACACTGCTTTCCTTCCCTCTATAGCATTTCTTAATATTATTCAGTTCCTTTGGCTTTGATGCCTCATGATTGAGTATTGCTCTGTTCAAGTAGACTGTGATTTTGCTGTGATCTGACAGGGGTGTCAGTGGGCTGACTGTGATCGCACTGAGAGATTCTGGGTTGAGGTCAGTGATAAAGTAGTCTACAGTACAGTCGTGGCCAAAAGTTTTGAGAATGACACTGTCAGAATGACTCTATCATACAGGAGGGGTGAAGTCAGGCGCAGGAGACCAAGGTACGTGAAAACACACATTTAATGAGCAAGTCCAAAAAGTGCCGCAAAACAAGGCAGGGTACAACACTCCAACGAAGGATAGAATCCTAAAATGAGTCAGGACGCAGCCCAGCAAACCCTAATGCCTAATACAGTACAGCAGAGGAAAATCAAATCCCCCAACCTACGAAAAGACGACACAAAATAATCCCGCACAAACCCAAACCAAAAACAGACAGACTAAATACCCCACTAATGAATTAACACAAAGCAGGTGCTAACCTAAACAGACTATACCAAATGAAACAGAAAAGGAGATTGGTGGCAGCTAGTAGGCCGGCAACGACGACCGCCGAGCGCCGCCCGAACGGGGAGAGGCGCCACCATCTGTGGACGTTGTGACAGACACAAATATAAATTTTCACAAAGTTTTCTGCTTCAGTGTCTTTAGATATTTTTGCCAGGTGTTACTATGGAATTCTGAAGTATAATTACAAGCATTTGATAAGTGTCAAAGGCTTTTATTGACAATAGCGTGAAGTTGATGCAAAGAGTCAATATTTGCAGTGTTGACCCTTCTTTTTCAAGACCTCTGCAATCCGCCCTGGCATGCTGTCAATTAACTTCTGGGCCACATCCTGACTGATGACAGCCCATTCTTGCATAATCAATGCTTGGAGTTTGTCAGAATTTGTGGGGTTTTGTTTGTCCGCCTCTTGAGGATTGACCACAAGTTCTCAATGGGATTAAGGTCTGGGGAGTTTTCTGGCCATGGACCCAAAATATCGATGTTTTGTTCCCCGAGCCACTTAGTTATCACTTTTGCCTTATGGCAAGGTGCTCCATCATGCTGGAAAAGGCATTGTTCGTCACCAAACTGTTCCTGAATGGTTGGGAGAAGTTGCTCTTGGAGGATGTGTTGGTACCATTCTTTATTCATGGCTGTGTTCTTAGGCAAAATTGTGAGTGAGCCCACTCCCTTGGCTGAGAAGCAACCCCACACATGAATGGTCTCAGGATACTTTACTGATGGCATGACACAGGACTGATGGTAGAGCTCACCTTGTCTTCTCCGGACAAGCTTTTTTCCGGATGCCCCAAACAATCGGAAAGGGGATTCATAAGAGAAAATGACTTTACCCCAGTCCTCAGCAGTCCAATCCCTGTACCTTTTGCAGAATATCAGTCTGTCCTTGATATTTTTCCTGGAGAGAAGTGGCTTCTTTGCTGCCCTTCTTGACACCAGGCCATTCTCCAAAAGTCTTTGCCTCACTGTGCATGCAGATGCACTCACACCTGCCTGCTGCCATTCCTGAGCAAGCTCTGTACTGGTGGTGCCCCTATCCCGCAGCTGAATCAACTTTAGGAGATGGTCCTGGCACTTGCTGGACTTTCTTGGGCGCACTGACGCCTTCTTCACAACAATTGAACCACTCTCCTTGAAGTTCTTGATGATCCGATAAATGGTTGATTTAGGTGCAATCTTACTGGCAGCAATATCCTTACCTGTGAAGCCCTTTTTGTGCAAATCAATGATGACGGCACGTGTTTTCTTGCAGAGGACGAACAATGATTCCAATCACCACCCTCCTTTTGAAGCTTCCAGTCTGTTATTCGAACTCAATCAGCATGACAGAGTGATCTCCAGCCTTGTCCTCGTCAACACTCACATCTGTGTTAACGAGAGAATCACTGACATGATATCAGCTGGTCCTTTTGTGGCAGGGCTGAAATGCAGTGGAAATGTTTTTTGGGATTCAGTTCATTTGCATGGCAACGAGGGACTTTGCAATTAATTGCAATTCATCTGATCACTCTTCATAACATTCTGGAGTATATGCAAATTGCCATCATACAAACTGAGGCAGCAAACTTTGTGAAAATTAATATTTGTGTCATTCTCAAAACTTTTGTCCACGACTGTACTACTGCCAAGAGATGAGCTATAGGTGTACCTACCGTAGGAGTCCCCTTGAAGCCTACCATTGACTATGTACAGACCCAGCGTCCGATAAAGCTGCAGGAGTTGTGACCCTTTTTTGTTGGTTATGTTGTCGTAGTTGTGCCTTGGGGGGCATATGGGGGAGGGAATGCTGTCACCTCCAGGTAGGTGTTTGTCCCTTATGTGTTGAGGTTGTTAGGTTTTTGTCCAGTTCTGGAATTTAGGTCAGCACAGACTAGTACATGTCCCTGGGCCTGGAAATGATTGACTTCCCCCTCCAGGATGGAGAAGCTGTCTTCATTAGAGTATGAGGATTCTAGTTGGGGGATATTGGTAGCACACAGGAGGACATTTTTCTCTGTTGAGATAATTTCCTTTTGAAATTGTAAAGTGTTCCTGTTTTGATGAATTGAATAGAGTGAGTTAGTTCTACTCTATTCCAAATTAGCATACCCCCTGAGTCCCTTCCCTGTTTCACACCTGGTAGTTTGGTGGCTGGGACTACCAGCTCTTGTAACCTAGAGGGCAACCAGTGGGTCCATCTCCTCTATACCATATTTCTTGTAGGATGACAATGTCTGTATTTCTGATATTCCAGGATGAGATAGTGAAGGCTTTGTGTTCCATAAAGTGTCCAATGTTGTTAGTCGTGTGGTTTGGCCTCAGACCATTGGCTTGGTCTAGTGCTCTCTCTCTCTCTCTCTCTCTCTGTCTGTATTACAGGGTGGTGACTGATACAGCTCCAGGCTCTATATGAACCCTAGTATTAAAAGTCCAATAGAACAGAGCGGCAGTTTTCCCACCTAATGATTAAGCTATGTTCATCCATACACAGATACAAGCCATGTAGGTCTACACACAACACATTCAACCTGAAAGTACACTACAGTGCCGTTTTTGTTGCTGCCCCTTCACATCAAACATAATATGAAAATTAATAAATTACTCATATAAATAAAAACATTGGATAAATAAACATATATTTATGTGTGTACACTTTTAGAAAAAAGGGTTCCAACAGGGTTCTTCGGCTGTCACCATAAGAGAACCCTTTTTGGTTCCAGGTAGAACCCTTTATGGTTCCAGTTAGAACTCTTCTGGGGTCTATGTAGAACCCTCTGGGAAACATGTGGTATCTCTACTATGTGGTTGCTTGGTATTTACTTGACAGTGGTATTCATGCAGTCATCTAGAGGTTGATTTGCAGGTGCATTGGGAGATTCAAAAGAAAATTAACTTCCTCACAGCTTACTCTCAAAGTATCCCTTGTTTATTGCACTAATGTATTGGCGGAAAGTGGAACAGTGAAGTGATACTTAGCAAGTGAAGTGTGATGGGGCGTGGGGGCGGGTTCTATTCATTTGAACTATGGTTGTTATTTCTTGTATTTATTGACTCGGTTGTGATAGTATTCTGTCGTGTTACATTGTCTTATGTGGAAGAAGTCAGATTGACAAATAGCTATATCTGCTGACAGTTGTGTGGAAGGTAACGTATTGTAATTATTGGATGTATGTTTCAGAATAATCTCTGCTGTATCTGGTGTTACAAACACACACCTCACACACACTCGTCACACACACTCAGCACATTTCATAGGGAACACCTCTGCTCTGGACACAAGCAGAGCCCAACAGTGTATATACATATGGTTATGGATGCAACAGCATCACACTGCATCTTTGTTGCGAAATACAGTATTGCATATCTACTGTGAAAATACTGTATATAACCACCTAACAGAACCTTTCAACAAGCTGCATTATAAGCAGTGTTATAACCACTGTTGTCTCTATAGGCTCTAGCTCTGGCTCGGTGGTGGGCATTCTGTGTGCTATTGGCGTGGCGATCGTTGGAGCTGCCAGCGGATACTTTGCCTATCAGAAGAAGAAGCTCTGTTTTAAGAACAGTGGAGGTGAGATTCTATCAACTACATACTGTCTGCTGCTGTAGCTGGCTCGTTCCATGGAAAGAGTACCTTTTGCGTCCCTTTGACACTTTAAGTAAAATTGGGCAGCAATATTTATTAAATGAAGAGCCCGTTAATATAGACCACATGGAAAATTCAATAAATCTGATTTTCTATATGAATGAAGACTTGCTTAAGTGCCAAAATTCATCATTTTAACATATCCCTCTGTGACTTCTAGAAAGAATTTAATCCACTGAATCCCAACATTTCTCAATGTTTTCACCAGTATTGTAAAGCCCTAGTCATTTTTTTGCTTTGACAGAGTAATTTCTGAAGATTATTATTTATGTCATGTGATTAGTGATTCATTTAATAGTCAGATTATTCTGTCCCTCATTTTAAGGTCTACCCTGTTGCATGAACTGAACTCTCTTTTTAATATGGTGAAACTATTCAGAGTTATTATGTATTTTTTACATCTAATAGTCAAATCATAGTGTAAAAGCAGGTGAGCTGGTTCTACTCCATTTTCTAGTGTTTAGTGTTGGAAAACTGAACGGGTCGAGCATAACACGTCAACCCTGTTACCCAAAGATAGACAGGCTAGAAAGGTTTTAACAATTCAGACCTGGATTCAATAAGAGTCATAGTGTAAAAGCGATAGCCAACAACCACATAGCTGACGTTTTGTTGATGTTGGTGGTGGAACTGCGTTGGAGCTGTCAAATCGGTGAGCAGCTGCTCTTGTGATCATAGTCTCGAAGCCACACCCACCCAATGGCATTAGAAGTTCAGAACGAGAAAGTGTAGGCTATATAGAAATAATGACACTCAAATTCAAAATCATTAAACAAAATAATTAGGATTTATTTCAGCCTTCCAGCGTTCGTACTTGTAAACAAGGCTGCATGGGATTTCTCTTAATGCGACTTCGTGCAGCCAATAGCAGTGTCCGCTTTAGGTATAATGCTGGGATACGCTTGTAGATTTGACAGCGCTAACGCAGTTCCACCTCCAACATCGTCAAAATATCAGCTATGAGGATTTCGGCTAAAGCAGATCTGATCGAATCGGGCCCTAAAAATGTTGGT
The DNA here is from genome assembly GCF_901001165.1 of Salmo trutta. NCBI lineage: Eukaryota > Metazoa > Chordata > Actinopteri > Salmoniformes > Salmonidae > Salmo > Salmo trutta. The sequence continues at coordinate 28,460,381 of NC_042980.1, read as the reverse complement.
GAGCTTGAATTCAATTCCCACTCCCTGTTGCACACAACAAGCTTCCTTTCCCCCTGTCAAAAAAATAGATTTATGGCTGATTTAAGATGAAATTGTCAACCCTGTTATTTTAATTGGCACTTTATAGGCACTTACTATCTTCTTTTTTTATTTAACCTCTTGAGATGGGAAAGAGAGAAATAGTAATGAATTCCCTGTCTCTCCATCAGGGGATGTAGAGAGAGCCCGTAAGGAGGAGGCTGAGACCCAGTCGAATCCCCAGGGTATGTAGTATCTTAATAAGTCAAACACATCAACCACTAGTCTGCCGGTGTTGTGATTGTCCGTTGTTAACCCAGCGTGTCCTTTTCTGGTTGCAGTTCTCAGCAACTTGCTGACTAAATCCTCCTAGATCGTCTGAGATTCCAATGGAGAAGAACCAGGAGCAGCAGTTTACCATAACACATACGCACACACACACATGCACATACGCACACACACACATGCACACACTTCATACACAGATCCATCCCAATCTTTAGGCCTTAAACTGATTATAGTTGTAAAACTGTGAGATAGTGGTTTGGAGGTTATGAACTTTCAGCACCACGTTAGAGTGAGACCAATCAGTAGTATCTCAGTGTCTTCTAAAGATCACATTTGTAATCCGTTAAAAAAGGGGTGATATTTTCTGTCCACTTAACAGCACCGAGACAATGTAGACCTATTTCTCTGTTTACAAGTACTGGGAAGTTCATCTGGGTACCTGTCATTTTAGCTAACATTCCACTCCTTGCCACTCCTGTCATTTGCCAAAGAGACTGGTTTATTGACATTCCTAAAGTTCAAAATGCAAACTGGATTTTCAATTACATTGTGATTGGAGGATAACTGTGACGGTTATCGAATCAGGATCAAATCCTCTGATCTTCTCAAGCTCATAATGATAGAATGTTCATATTTGAAGATTGCCGAAAGACAATGAATACAAGGAGTGGCATGTTATTGGCTGAACAGCAACCGGGCTACAGTTCCCAGATTATTTTGGATAAAATGGACCATCCTTTACTTGAAATGTTACCGTTGTTTGGCTCTTTACAATGATTTAATCCATAGTGCTGAAGATCCATGATATAATGCTGATCTTTAGTACTACAGATTGAATCAAGCCCTTACTGTGTGTGCTGTAGCCAACTCTTCTAGCCTGGTTTCATACTGTAGCCAACTCTTCTAGCCTGGTTTCATACTGTAGCCAACTCTTCTAGCCTGGTTTCATACTGTAGCCAACTCTTCTAGCCTGGGTCATACTGTAGCCAACTCTTCTAGCCTGGGTCATACTGTAGCCAACTCTTCTAGCCTGGGTCATACTGTAGCCAACTCTTCTAGCCTGGTTTCATACTGTAGCCAACTCTTCTAGCCTGGGTCATACTGTAGCCAACTCTTCTAGCCTGGGTCATACTGTAGCCAACTCTTCTAGCCTGGGTCATACTGTAGCCAACTCTTCTAGCCTGGTTTCATACTGTAGCCAACTCTTCTAGCCTGGGTCATACTGTAGCCAACTCTTCTAGCCTGGTTTCATACTGTAGCCAACTCTTCTAGCCTGGTGTCATACTGTAGCCAACTCTTCTAGCCTGGTGTCATACTGTAGCCAACTTACATTTGAGTCATTTAGCAGATGCTCTTACAGAAGTAATTAGGGTTATGTGCCTTGCTCAAGGGCACATTGAGAGACTTTTCACCTAGTCAGCTCAGGGATTTGAACCAGAGACCAATCAGTTACTGGCCCAATGCTCCTAACCATTAGGCTACCTACCACCTCTGACTACCACTCTTCTAGTCTGGTCTGGTTTCATACTGTATGTGCTGTAGTCAACTCTTCTAGTCTTCTCCCATAATAAATGTAGCCAACTCCTCTATCATTGTCAAGCCATACATGTTTTGTGTGACAATGAAGGAACTCAGAGAGGAGGTGGCCAAAGCACCAAAAGACTGGAACACCAGGCTAGTAGTGTTGTTCTGTGAAAGCTGGTTAGAGGAAGCTGTGTGAGAGCTGGTATGAGGACAGAAGATATCACCCCTGTTGTGTGTTTGCTGGGTATTTGAGGGGCTTGGGGACCTTGTCTAAAATACAACAATGTATGAGAACATTTAGCTCTGTTGAAATGTTAAAATAGTATGTTACAATATAATGCTGTACTGCTCTGTAAGTGCCTTACATTAGATGTTTCACATGGGAAGCCTTTTTATGACTGTCTATCTCACTACTAAGGCCAGTCTGAAATGGCTCCCTATTCCCTCTATAGTGGAATACTTTTGAAGCACTGCTATAAGGGGAATAGGGAGCCATTTCAGACACAGCTCTAGACTCAGGCAGGGGTCTCCAACTGCCCACCCAGCAGCTATCCAGGACCAGAGTTGGAGAACCCAGTGTCTGCTTAACGCTACAGGATCCACCCAAACAGTACTGTGCTGGCCAGCATATTTTCTTTTCACATTATTCTTTCCAATATGGGTCCAGCAACTATGGGAGATGTGTAACTGGGCAAGCCCAGTACAGCTTGGTTTGGCTCAGTAGTGTGAAAAGGGTATACGACTAACTGTATGCAGTATAACCCTGGGCAGGAGTCAGCCTGGGAGGAGCTCACCGCTGAACACACAATAAATAATGTTCCAGTTCACAGTGAAAGACTGTGAGACTCTTGGAGAAGCAAATTCTGATTAGCCTGGTCCCATGAGCTGTGTGTACTTTAGCCAACTAACTCCTCTGAATATCATTGTCTTGACAAGACTTCTTTTGGAGAATAATTTCCCTCTCCAAAAGAGTTCATGGTAAGTGTAATGACGATACAGTGGTATACAGAGTACTCCACTCTTATATTTAATGAATCTGTCTTTGTTATCGTGTGTTTGAGAATTGTGTGATTTTAATCCTTTAGCACATATTTCTTTTTGAATTGTGTAAATAATACTGGAGATAGAAATAAAGGAGCTGTTCAGGGGGAACTCTCTGTCATGTGTCTGCTGTGTGGGATGGGCGTGACAAACCGTGTCTTGTGGCATGCAGGTGACCAGGGTTGAAACCCAGTCAGTAACATATGGATCAGTGCTGCTAGAGACACAGCTGCCTGTATGAATCAGACATGAAGACATGACCAGAACAGCTTGATATGCCAGGTATTCATCATCATAGGGCAGCCACACACACACACACACACACGCACACGCACACGCACACACACACACACACACACACACACACACACACACACACACACACACACACACACACACACACACACACACACACACACACACACACACACATACAGAGAGAGAGAGAGCAGTGTGTAGACTTGGTAGTGATCGATAGTGACAGGCCCATAAAGCAAGGCCTGGGGCGTCAGGTTCATTACTGCAGGTATATGTGGGAACCTGCTGGGAAATGCTTCTCAACACACATATCATCATCATGGCATCCATAAACCATCACTAGCTAATTAGATCAGCAAGTAAGGGCTTGGTTTTGTTGAATATTTGATTGTAAGTTAAAAGGATTGCTTCACAAGAGGCTATTAAACTTCAGTAGTTCAAAGCAAGGCAAGTGATAGTAATGAATATTGAAAAGTCTAGTAACTAGGCTATTGTATTGAATTGAGCCAAGACATAAATGTATTAAAGCTGAAATGTCAGAATGCGCTGTTGGCTAGACTCACAGGAATTTAAATATATATTATGTGTATTGAACAACGATATTTATATTCAGCTTTCCTATCCTAACCTATCCTCAACTCTAATCCATCTGTTGCACCTGGCATTGACCTCGGTGCTGGAGGAAGGTCTTCTCTAGAACTATTCTACATGACAAAGAAGTGTGTCTGTGAAGGATGACAAACACTTCTCTGGTTTTGATGCTGATGATTCCCTTGGTTTGATCAATCAAGGGGGGCATCTAGTGGCACAGATTTGGTATTGCATGCACGTTGATATTTCTATAGGTAGCCGAGCAACTGCCCCTGTAGTTTTATAAGCAGTTGAGCACCCACAGCTGTGCATTATAAGCAGTTGAGCACCCACAGCTGCGCATTTGATACCAACATAGTCTTATATTAGCTCATGCCTGTAACTACGGTAAATGAGGGAAGTAGAGTTGTAAAGTAGTGTTTAGTTTTTGGAATTTGAATCAAACGCGTTATTGTGGTTCAGAATGAAGTAAGAAATGGTGATGTGGCAGACAGTATGACTCTCAATGATCCGAATAGCACTGGCTGTTATTTTACTGTATGGTTTGACCTTCTCAACCAGTGGTCACCAATCATTCCTAGTCGATCACCAAACATTTCTGTCAAAAACTTGCATTCAGCAGCACTAGCTATGGGAAGACGAAGTTTTCGGATTTTGAACCATTTCATGTGTCTGAATTAGTGATGGGTCGTTCGGGAACATGTCGGCTCTAAGAGCCGGCTCTTGTAGGGGAACGTTGGGAGTCGGCTCTTGTAGGGGAACGTTGGGAGCCGGCTCTTGTAGGTGAACGTTGGGAGCCGGCTCTTGTAGGTGAACGTTGGGAGCCGGCTCGCATATCAGAAGAGCCAAATCTATTTATAAAAATATAAACAAATTAATATATGAATAATCAAAAGATTTAAATGAATAGAATTAACTAATTCAAAGAATGAAAAAATAAATAAAATAATATAGGCCTAAATACACGTGCACACATTCGTTCTGACTGTCTGCTCAGACTAACAGCCAAACCTGTTGTTCCCGTCAATCAGACATGCAGTGTCAACCAATGAACCAAAGATGCGTGAGGGAGGGCCGAGCCAACTCACTCACTTTCACACACATAGCAGCCGAGGAGAGAGAGGAAGGACAGCTGTGAAAACAACAGCTGGAAAATGAGGGAAAGCAGAATAGCATTTGGATGCATTTTAATAATGTAGACAATGTTAGAGCACAGTGTAGAATTTGCCAAAACAAAATCTCATATAGAGCCGGTTCTACGCACAACCTACACCGGCATATGCGAACTGTGCACCCAACTATGAAGCTAGCTGTAGCGGAGCTTCGAGAATATAGCGGGTCTGCTAGTGATAGTGGTGGAGCCAGGTATCCACTCAGTCAAGTAGGCCTACTCCGCGACCCACAGCAACGCAGTCTTCTATGGACCAGTCTATGTCTGTAGCAAAATAAGGCCAAATTGATATTGCATTGGCTAAAACGATTGCCACCAATTTCCAGCCATTTTCGATCGTGGAGGACAGATGTTTTAGAAATTATAGCAATAGTCTAAATCCAAGGTACACAATTCTAAGCAGGAAAACCCTTTTAAAATCACTTATTCCACAACTGTACGAGAGCGCACAGGCTTCAAATCAAATCAAATGTATTTATATAGCCCTTCTTACATCAGCTGATATCTCAAATTGCTGTACAGAAACCCAGCCTAAAACCCCAAACAGCAAGCAATGCAGGTGTAGAAGCACGGTGGCTAGGAAAAACTCCCTAGAAAGGCCAAAACCTAGGAAGAAACCTAGAGAGGAACCAGGCTATGAGGGGTGGCCAGTCCTCTTCTGGCTGTGCCGGGTGGAGATTATAACAGCACATGGCCTAGATGTTCAAATGTTCATAAATGACCAGCATGGTCAAATAATAATAATCATAGTAGTTGTCGAGGGTGCAACAAGTCAGTAACACAAGAGTAAGTGTCAGTTGGCTTTTTCATAGCCGATCTTTGAGAGTATCTCTACCGCTCCTGCTGTCTCTAGAGAGTTGAAAACAGCAGGTCTGGGACAGGTAGCACGTCCGGTGAATAGGTCAGGGTTCCAGCAGGTCTGGGACAACAGGTCTGGGACAGGTAGCACGTCCGGTGAACAGGTCAGGGTTCCATAGCTGCAGGCAGAACAGTTGGAACTGGAGCAGCAGCACGGCCAGGTGAACTGGGGACAGCAAGGAGTCATCAAGCCAGGTAGTCCTGAGGCATGGTCCTAGGGCTCAGGTCCTCCGAGAGAGAGAAAGAAAGAAAGAGAAAAAAAGAGAGAATTAGAGAGAGCATATTTCAATTCACACAGGACACCGGAAAAGATAAGAGAAATACTCCAGATGTGACAGACTGACCCTAGCCCCCCGACACATAAACTACTGCAGCATAAATACTGGAGGCTGAGACAGGAGGGGTCAGGAGACACTGTGGCCCCATCCGATGAAACCCCCGGACAGGGCCAAACAGGTAGGATATAACCCCACCCACTTTGCCAAAGCAAACCCCACACCACTGGAGGGATATCTCCAACCACCAACATACCATCCCGGGACAAGGCCGAGTATAGCCCACAAAGATCTCCGCCACGGCACAGCACAAGGGGGGGCACCAACCCAGACAGGAAGACCACGTCAGTGACTCAACCCACTCAAGTGATGCACCCCTCCCAGGGACGGCATGGAAGAACACCAGTAAGCCAGTGACTCAGCCCCCGTAATAGGGGTAGAGGCAGAGAATCCCAGTGGAAAGAGGGGAAACCGGCCAGGCAGAGACAGCAAGGGCGGTTCGTTGCTCCAGCCTTTCCATTCACCTTCACACCCCTGGGCCAGACTACACTTAATCATAGGACCTACTGAAGAGATGTGTCTTCAGTAAAGACTTAAAGGTTGAGACTGAGTCTGCGTCTCTCACATGGGTAGGCAGACTATTCCATAAAAATGGAGCTCTATAGGAGAAAGCCCTGCCTCCAGCTGTTTGCTTAGAAATTCTTGGAACAATTAGGAGGCCCGCGTCTTGTGACCGTAGCGTACGTGTAGGTATGTACGGCAGGACCAAATCGGAAAGATAGGTAGGAGCAAGCCCATGTAATGCTTTCTAAGTTAGCACTAACTGACTGGTTCTAGTCAGGATTCTAGCAGCCGTATTTAACACTAACTGAAGTTTATTTAGTGCTTTATCCGGGTAGCCGGAAAGTAGAGCATTGCAGTAGTCCAACCTAGAAGTAACAAAGGCATGGATTCATTATTCTGCGTCATTTTTGGACAGAAAGTTTCTGATTTTTGCAATGTTACGTAGATGGAAAAAAGCTGTCCTTGAAACAGTCTTGATATGTTCTTCAAAAGAGAGATCAGGGTCCAGAGTAACGCCGAGGTCCTTCACAGTTTTATTTGAGACGACTGTACAACCATCCAGATTAATTGTCAGATTCAACAGAAGATCTCTTTGTTTCTTGGGACCTAGAACAAGCATCTCTGTTTTGTCCGAGTTTAAGAGTAGAAAGTTTGCAGCCATCCACTTCCTTATGTCTGAGACACAGGCTTCTAGCGATGGCAATTTTGGGGCTTCACCATGTTTCATTGAAATGTACAGCTGTGTGTCATCCGCATAGCAGTGAAATTTAACATTATGTTTTCGAATGACATCCCCAAGAGGTAAAATATATAGTGAAAACAATAGTGGTCCTAAAACGGAACCTTGAGGAACACCGAAATTTACAGTTGATTTGTCAGAGGACAAACCATTCACAGAGACAAACTGATATCTTTCCGACAGATAAATCAAATCAAATCAAATCAAATGTATTTATATAGCCCTTCGTACATCAGCTGAAATCTCAAAGTGCTGTACAGAAACCCAGCCTAAAACCCCAAACAGCAAGCAATGCATGTGAAAGAAGCACGGTGGCTGGGAAAAACTCCCTAGGAAAAACTCCTGAGAAAGGCCAAAAACCTAGGAAGAAACCTAGAGAGGAACCAGGCTATGAGGGGTGGCCAGTCCTCTTCTGGCTGTGCCGGGTGGATATTATAACAGAACATGGTCAAGATGTTAAAATGTTCGTAAATGACCAGCATGGTCAAATAATAATAATCATAGTAATTGTCGAGGGTGCAACAAGCACGTCCGGTGAACAGGTCAGGGTTCCGTAGCCGCAGGCAGAACAGTTGAAACTGGAGCAGCAGCATGGCCAGGTGGACTGGGGACAGCAAGGAGTCATCATGCCAGGTAGTCCTGAGGCATGGTCCTAGGGCTCAGGTCCTCCGAGAGAAAGAAAGAAAGAGAGAAAGAGAGAATTAGAGAGAGCATATTTACATTCACACAGGACACCGGATAAGACAAGAGAATACTCCAGATGTAACAGACTGACCCTAGCCCCCCGACACATAAACTACTGCAGCATAAATACTGGAGGCTGAGACAGGAGGGATCAGAAGACACTGTGGCCCCATCCGATGATACCCCCGGACAGGGCCAAACAGGCAGGATATAACCCCACCCACTTTGCCAAAGCACAGCCCCCACACCACTAGAGGGATATCTACAACCACCAACTTACCGTCCGAAGACAAGGCCGAGTATAGCCCACAAAGATCTCCGCCACGGCACAACCCAAGGGGGGGGCGCCAACCCAGACAGGAAGACCACGTCAGTGGCTCAACCTACTCAAGTGACGCACCCCTCCCATGGACGGCATGGAAGAACACCAGTAAGTCAGTGACTCAGCCCCTGTAAAAGGGTTAGAGGCAGAGAATCCCAGTGGGAAGAGGGGAACCGACAAGGCAGAGACAGCAAGGGCGGTTCGTTGCTCCAGCCTTTCCGTTCACCTTCACACTCCTGGGCCAGACTATACTTAATCATAGGACCTACTGAAGAGATAAGTCTTCAGTAAAGACTTAAAGGTTGAGACTGAGTCTGCGTCTCTCACATGGGTAGGCAGACCATTCCATAAAAATGGAGCTCTATAGGAGAAAGCCCTACCTCCAGCCGTTTGCTTAGAAATTCTAGGGACAATTAGGAGGCCTGCGTCTTGTGACCGTAGCGTACGTGTAGGTATGTACGGCAGGACCAAATCGGAAAGATAGGTAGGAGCAAGCCCATGTAATGCTTTGTAGGTTAGCAGTAAAACCATGAAATCAGCCCTTGCCTTAACAGGAAGCCAGTGTAGGGAGGCTAGCACTGGAGTAATATGATCAAATTTTTTGGTTCTAGTCAGGATTCTAGCAGCCGTATTTAGCACTAACTGAAGTTTGTTTAGTGCTTTATCCGGGTAGCCGGAAAGTAGAGCATTGCAGTAGTCGAGCCTAGAAGTAACAAAAGCATGGATTAATTTTTCTGCGTCATTTTTGGACAGAAAGTTTCTGATTTTTGCAATGTTACGTAGATGGAAAAAAGCTGTCCTTGAAGCAGTCTTGATATGTTCTTCAAAAGAGAGATCAGGGTCCAGAGTAACGCCGAGGTCCTTCACAGTTTTATTTGAGACGACTGTACAACCATCCAGATTAATTGTCAGATTCAACAGAAGATCTCTTTGTTTCTTGGGACCTAGGACAAGCATCTCTGTTTTGTCCGAGTTTAAAAGTAGAAAATTTGCAGCCATCCACTTCCTTATGTCTGAAACACAGGCTTCTAGCGAGGGCAATTTTGGGGCTTCACCATGTTTCATTGAAATGTACAGCTGTGTGTCGTCCGCATAGCAGTGAAATTTAACATTATGTTTTCGAATGACATCCCCAAGAGGTAAAATATATAGTGAAAACAATAGTGGTCCTAGAACGGAACCTTGAGGAACACCGAAATTTACAATTGATTTGTCAGAGGACGAACCATTCACAGAGACAAACTGATATCTTTCCGACAGATAAGATCTAAACCAGGCCAGAACTTGTCCATGTAGACCAATTTGGGTTTCCAATCTCTCCAAAAGAATGTGGTGATCGATGGTATCAAAAGCGGCACTAAGATCTAGGAGCATGAGGACAGATGCAGAGCCTCGGTCTGACGTCATTAAAAGGTCTTTTACCACCTTCACAAGTGCAGTCTCAGTGCTATGATGGGGTCTAAAACCAGACTGAAGCGTTTCGTATACATTGTTTGTCTTCAGGAAGGCAGTGAGTTGCTGCGCAACAACTTTTTCTAAAATTTTTGAGAGGAATGGAAGATTCGATATAGGCCGATAGTTTTTTATAATTTCTGGGTCAAGATTCGGCTTTTTCAAGAGAGGCTTTATTACTGCCACTTTTAGTGAGCTTGGTACACATCCGGTGGATAGAGAGCCATTTATTATGTTCAACATAGGAGGGCCAAGCACAGGAAGCAGCTCTTTCAGTAGTTTAGTTGGAATAGGGTCCAGTATGCAGCTTGAGGGTTTGGAGGCCATGATTATTTTCATCATTATGTCAAGAGATATAGTACTAAAACACTTTAGTATCTCCCTTGATCCTAGGTCCTGGCAGAGTTGTGCAGACTCAGGACAATGGAGCCCTGGAGGAATACCCAGATTTAAAGAGGAGTCCGTAATTTGCTTTCTAATGATCATTATCTTTTCCTCAAAGAAGTTCATAAATTTATTACTGCTGAAGTGAAAGCCATCCTCCATTTGCGAATGCTGCTTTTTAGTTAGCTTTGCGACAGTGTCAAAAAGAAATTTCGGATTGTTCTTATTTTCCTCAATTAAGTTGGAAAAATAGGATGATCGTGCAGCAGTGAGGGCTCTTCGATACTGCACGGTACTGTCTTTCCAAGCTAGTCGGAAGACTTCCAGTTTAGTGTGGCGCCATTTCCGTTCCAATTTTCTGGAAGATTGCTTCAGAGCTCGTGTATTTTCTGTATACCAGGGATCTAGTTTCTTATGACAGATGTTTTTAATTTTTAGGGGTGCAACTGCATCTAGGGTATTGCGCAAGGTTAAATTGAGTTCCTCGGTTAGGTGGTTAACTGATTCTTGTCCTCTGACGTCCTTGGGTAGGCAGAGGGAGTCTGGAAGGGCATCAAGGAATCTTTGGGTTGTCTGAGAATTTATAGCACGACTTTTAATCTTCCTTGGTTGGGGTCTGAGCAGATTATTTGTTGCAATTGTAAACGCAATAAAATGGTGGTCCGATAATCCAGGATTATGAGGAAAAACATTAAGATCCACAACATTTATTCCATGGGACAAAACTAGGTCCAGAGTATGACTGTGGCAGTGAGTAGGTCCAGAGACATGTTGGACAAAACCCACTGAGTCGATGATGGCTCCGAAAGCCTTTTGGAGTGGGTCTGTGGACTTTTCCATGTGAATATTAAAGTCACCAAAAATTAGAATATTATCTGCGATGACTACAAGGTCCGATAGGAATTCAGGGAACTCAGTGAGGAACACTGCATATGGCCCAGGAGGCCTGTAAACAGTAGCTATAAAAAGTGATTGAGTAGGCTGCATAGATTTCATGACTAGAAGCTCAAAAGACGAAAACGTCGTTGTTGTTTTTTTGGGGGGTAAATTTAAATGTGCTATCATAAATGTTAGCAACACCTCCGCCTTTGCGGGATGCGCGGGGGATATGGTCACTAGTGTAACCAGGGGGTGAGGCCTCATTTAACACAGTAAATTCATCAGGCTTAAGCCATGTTTCAGTCAGGCCAATCACATCAAGATTATGATCAGTGATTAGTTCATTGACTATAACTGCCTTTGAAGTGAGGGATCTAACATTAAGTAGCCCTATTTTGAGATGTGAGGTATCACAATCTCTTTCAATAATGGCAGGGATGGAGGAGGTCTTTATACTTGTGAGATTGCTAAAGCGTACACCGCCATCTTTAATTTTGCCCAACCTAGATCGAGGCACAGACACGGTCTCAATGGGGATAGCTGAGCTGACTACACTGACTGTGCTAGTGGCAGACTCCACTAAGCTGGCAGGCTGGCTAACAGCCTGCTGCCTGGCCTGCACCCTATTTCATTGTGGCGCTAGGGGAGTTAGAGCCCTGTCTATGTTCGTAGATAAGATGAGAGCACCCCTCCAACTAGGATGGAGGCCGTCACTTCTCAGCAGGCCAGGCTTGGTCCTGTTTGTGGGTGAGTCCCAGAAAGAGGGCCAATTATCTACAAATTCTATCTTTTGGGAGGGGCAGAAAACAGTTTTCAACCAGCGATTGAGTTGTGAGACTCTGCTGTAGAGCTCATCACTCCCCCTAACTGGGAGGGGGCCAGAGACAATTAATCGATGCCGACACATCTTTCTAGCTGATTTACACGCTGAAGCTATGTTGCGCTTGGTGACCTCTGACTGTTTCATCCTAACATTGTTGGTGCCGACGTGGATAACAATATCTCTATACTCTCTACACTCGCCAGTTTTAGCCTTAGCCAGCACCGTCTTTAGATTAGCCTTAACGTCGGTAGCCCTGCCCCCTGGTAAACAGTGTATGATCGCTGGATGATTCGTTTTTAGTCTAATACTGCGGGTAATGGAGTCGCCAATGACTAGGGTTTTCAATTTGTAAGAGCTAATGGTGAGAGGCTTCGGCGTCTCAGACCCCACAACGGGAGGAGTAGAGACCAGAGAAGTTTCGGCCTCCGACTCCGACTCGCTAAATGGGGAGTACCGGTTGAAAGTTTCTTTTGGCTGAATAAGCGACCCCGGTTGAGCATTCCTACAGCATTTCCCTCCAGAAGCCATGAGAAAGTTGTCTGGCTGCGGGGACCGTGCGAGGGGGTTTATACTAACGTTACTATCTGTACTTACTGGTGGCACAGACGCTGTTTCATCCTTTCCTTCACTCAAATTACCCTTGCCTAACGATTGCGTCTGAAGCTGGGCTTGCAGCACAGCTATCCTCGCCGTAAGGCGATCGTTCTCCTGTATATTATAAGTACAACGACTGCAATTAGAAGGCATCATGTTAATGTTACTTAGCTTCGGCTGTTTGAAGTCCTGACGAACCATTTCCAGATAAAACCTCCGGGATGAAAAAAGTTGAGTGAGGGAAAAACTAAAAATATACGGTAATGAAAAAGTAAAAACCGTGAAGTAGTCAGGTAGCAAAGTAAGATCGGCAACAAAACGCACAGCAGCACGTAAACAAGTCTGCAAGTGCGATAAGAGTCCAAAAAGCATTTGCAGTTTGCCTTACCACAGACTGCTGGACAACAAGGGTAACCACTTCTTACATGTCGGTTACATGTCACTTCATTGAAGATTTTCGATGTCTAGCTGTCTTCTGGACTGCTTTGAGTTCAACGACAGACACACCTCAAAGAACTTGGCAGAGGAACTGTTGAGAGTGGCCAAAGAATGGCAAGTAGATGGAAAAGTGGTCTGTTGTGTTAGCGGCAATGCAGCTAACATAACCAAAGCCATGAACATTTTAAAATGGATCCATCATCCATGTCTTGCTAACAGAATCAACCTGATTGTATGAGATGCTCTGAAGGCGATGAAGCCCGCTGTGGACAAAGTGAAAACAGCTGTGGAATACTTCCACAGGAGCACAGTAGGTGCTGAAAAACGAAAGTCTACCCAACGCCAGATGGGGATGCCTGAGCTGAGGCCTAAACAAGACTGCACTACAAGGTGGAATTCAACATTTTATATGTTGAAGCGGTTTCTTGAGTCAAAGGATGCCGTCATCTCTACCCTGGTCATTGTCAATGCACCTGTTGATGTGTCACGTCCTGATCCTAGTAAGATGTCAGTTTCTTTAGTAGTGTAGGTCAGGGGGTGTTTTGGGGTTGTTCTATGTTTTCTATTTCTATGTTTAAGTTCTAGTTTTCTATTTCTATGTTGGGATTGTTTGGGTTGATCTCTAATTGGAGGAAGCTGATCCTCGTTGCCTCTGATTAGAGATCAAATTTAAGTAGGGGTTTTTCTTCCTGAGTTTTGTGGGTAGTTGTTTTCTGTTTAGTGTACGTCACCTGATGGAACTGTTTTCGGTCATTTTGTTAAAGTATATTCATTAAAAGTAAATATGAGCACTATACACGCTGCGCATTGGTCCCCTTTATACGACCCGCCTTACAGAACTACCCACCATGATTAGATCAAGCGGCATGCCCGGGAAGAAATGGACACCTGGTTACATCAGGAGTGGATTGAGAGGAGAGACTGGACTTGGGGCCAGGTAATCGAGCGATATCGGAGCCTACCTGGGAAGAACAAGGGGCAGCCCCCAAAACATTTTGGGGGGCACACGGGTAGTTTGGCTGGGCCAGGACTGGGACCTGAGCCAATTCCTTGTGCTTTTTGTGGTAAGCATGTGCCTGCCTCTCGCATTCTCACTCCAGTGCGCCTCCATAGCACAGTACGTCCTGTGCCTGCTCCTCGCGTTCTCCCTCCAGCGCGCCTCCAGAATCCAGTACATCCTGTGCCTGTTCTTCGCACTCTCCCTCCAGTGTGCATCCATAACCCAGTAAGGCCGGTGCCTGCTTTGAGCACTCGGTCCTCAGTGCGTCTCCCCAGTCCGGTGAGACCGGTTCCTGCTCCACGTACAAAGCCTCCAGTGATAATCGATGGTCCGACGCCTGTAGAGATGATCCATGGCACTAAGCCTCTAGTGATGATCCATGGCCCGGAGCCTGTAGAGATATTCCATGGCACGAAGCCTGAAAAGGTAATCCATGGCCCGTAACCTGAAGGAGTAATCCATGGCAAAAAGCCTGGAGGGATTATAAATAGTCCGGAGCCTGTAGGGATAAACCATTGCACGAAGCCTGTAGGAATAATCCATGGCCCGGCACCTGTAGAGATAATCCATGGTAAGAAGCCTCCAGTGATGATCCTTGGCGCGGAACCTGTAGAGATGATCCATGGCATGGAGCCAGCAGCAACGGTCACTAGTCCGGAACCTATTATGACGCCTCTCAGTCCGGAGCCTCCGGTGATGCTTTTCCGTCCGGAGCCTCCAGTGACACTCCTCAGTTCAGAGCCTCCAGCGATGCTCTTCAGTCCGGAGCCTCCAGCGACGTTCTTCAGTCCGGAGCCTCCAGCGATGCTCCCCAGTCCGGAGCCTCCAGCGACGCTCCCCAGTCCAGAGCCTCCAGCTATGCTCCCCAGTCCGGAGACTCCAGCGGCGGTCCGCAGCCCGGAGTCTCCAGCGGCGGTCCGCAGCCCGGAGTCTCCAGCGGCGGTCCGCAGCCCGGAGTCTCCAGCGGCGGTCTGCAGCCCGGAGTCTCCAGCGGCGGTCCGCAGCCCGGAATCTTCAGCGGCGGTCCGCAGCCCGGAGTCTTCAGCGGCAGCCCGCAGCCCAGAACCTCCAGCAATGATCTACAGTCCGGTTCCTTCGACGACAATCCATGGTCAGGTGGTAAGAAAGCAGAAGGATCAGCGGGTGGAGCGGGGAGTACGCCCAGAACCGGAGCCGCCTCCTATGCTGGAGGTTAAGGTTATGTGGACTGTATTTGAGCCGCCATAGACTTTTGTCACCCTCCCTACCCTCCCTTTGTGTTTGTGGTTGTTTTGTTGGGTTTTGATTTGTTGCATTCGGGGTCTGCACCTTTGGGGGGGGGGGGGTACTGTCACGTCCTGATCCTAGTAAGATGTAATTTTCTATAGTAGAGTAGGTCAGGGCGTGACAGGGGGTGTTTTGGGTTGTTCTATGTTTTCTATTTCTATGTTTAAGTTCTAGTTTTTCTATTTCTATGTTGGGATTATTTGGGTTGATCTCTAATTGGAGGCAGCTGATCCTCGTTGCCTCTGATTAGAGATCATATTTAAGTAGGGGTTTTTCTTCCTGGGTTTTGTGGGTAGTTGTTTTCTGTTTAGTGTATGTCACCTGACGGAACTGTTTTCGGTCATTTTGTTGTTTTGTTAAAGTATATTCGTTAAAAGTAAATATGAGCACTATACACGCTGCGCCTTGGTCCCCTTTATACGACCCGCGTTACATGATGCTCTGACCCAAGAGGAATGGGAGGTGGTGGAGGAGGTGTGCAGAGTCCTGAAACTTTTTGAGCAGGTCACTGTCGAGATCAGCGGAGAGAGGTACAGTAAGCAGTTATTACTACATCATTATTTAATCCAGTATTATATATGTATATGAGCAGTAGATGAGAATGTAGTATCAGTAGACAAAACAGGAACCTGTTCTCTCTTTTCAGCTATGTCATAGCCTCAAAAATGATACTCCTGTGTAATGGTCGGCAGCGAATCACAGCCAGCCGCCAGAGAGAAGCAAATGTAACCCCAGAACATGTGACAGAGTTGATGGACGCCCTATGTTAATCAATGGACAGAAAGTTCCACAGAATGGAATATAATCACGTGCTATCAGCAACCTCTGCGCTTGACCCCAGGTTTAAGAAGTTAGCCTTCAGTGATGCCAGAGCGATTGATGAGGCTCTTCAAAGAATAACCTCAGCAGCAGGGAGGGACAGCCCCAGCAGTCAGTTGGCTCAGGCACCAGGGCAACAGGAAGAAGAGGGATCAGATGAAGCACCAGCAGTAGTGCCACAAACGTCTGCTGTTTGGATGCTGTTTTACGAGAGAGCAACTGGGAATGCAACACGAAGTAATCCCTCAGCAGATGCCATAATGGAGGTCCGATCCTATTTGGAGGAGCCCCTCTGAGCTGGTGGAAGAATAAGGCCTCTGTCTACCCACGGCTTACTAAAGTCATGACAGGGAGACTCTGCATAGTGGCCACATCCGTTCCCTCTGAGAGGGTCTTCTCGAAAACAGAACAAATAATTACTGAGAGAAGAAACCGCATCAGCCCCTCGAAAGTGAGGCAGCTTGCAATTCTGAATGCAAATCTCTCATAAAAGTCAGCGTTGCTGTGTGCTGCTGGTTATAACATGGCAATAAAGAAGAGAGAGAAAAGAGGGACCAGTTTAATGTTTTAAGTGGGATGCTACAGTTTTGCACATTGTTATTTATTTTTCTTTGATATGGTGCAATATTTTATTATGCTGTTCAGATTGTATTCGTTTTGAATGGTTATATTTATATGCACTTTGTTTATGTACATTAAAAAGTTATACTATAAATGCAAATGTTTAATAGCATTTTTTTCATAACAAACCAATGCATGTTTAAGTACATTGTGGTTAAGGTAGAGTATGATTTCATGTAATAATTTAATTAGAATTGTTTTAACACCAATCATAGTCAAACTATCACAAACTGTTTGACTTGAAAAAATACAAAACATATTTTTTTTAAAGAGTCGTTTGGGAGCCAAAAGAGACGGCTCTTTTTGGTGGGCTGAGCCGAGCGAGCCGGCTCACTGAAAAGAGCCGGAATGCCCATCACTAGTCTGAATGTAGAATTCCACCTACACGGCAGGCCCAGGGAGCAAATCAACTGCATCTATTGTCTACCGCTGGCCAATCAGGTAGCTCAGATCACCGTGTCTGCACAGTTTCCTCGCGACACAGACTTTAAAAAGAAGCGTCCGACGCACAGCAAAGTTGATAAAGTGAGAATTCAAAACTTTTAAAACCGTGACTAGAGAGAGACTCAATGAATACAGCATAGAGCTGCTGGTTTTATTAGTAAGTTAATGTTTAAGTTGTTATTCCACACTGTCAACACTTTGTTCAACAGTTTTATAAGCAATAAAATGCGCATGTTTCGATAAACTTGCTTTGTTATTATTTGTGGCTTGTCTTTTTTAATATTGAGGAATATTTCACTTTCTCTCGTCATAGGAGTAACAACATGAATTGGTGCATGAGATGGAAATAATGAATTGTGAGTCAGTGGCGACCTGGTCATTCAGGGCAGGTGGTTTAGCATGCATGTTTTGCATGTTATTTTGGTATTCATTCGTGTCAGGTATCCGTTTGCAAACAATGTAAAAACAAATTTATTGAGTGAATAAAGCCGCATACAAACATGGTCTCTGTCTTGCTTTCTTGAGTAAGGAAACTCCAAAATGCAGGTGTTTCAGCCTGCTTTCTGTGGTGGAGGGGCAGCTAGCGGAAAATACAGAGTGTAGGCGTTGGTAATCTTCTCTAGTTGCGGCGTGATTGGCTCAGTGTTCTGTCACTCATGGGGACACTACATCACCACAGAATCTACAGGGAGAGCTAGGCAGTTCAAGCCCCCTTGGGTCCTGTCATAGATTTACATTATAAGAGTCCATCCAAGAAGGCTCAAGGTCATTGGCCACAGATAAAATTACATCAAATCACGTTATATCTACAGTAGCTTTGATTGGACTGATCATGTCAACATCATACTTTCAAAATCTTAGCTAGCAGTCATCATGAATCAAGTCTACAATCTACTGGCACTCTTCATATGAAGAGAAATTATAGATAAAACGTATCGGTGCTCATTGGCCGTTGGACATAAACATTACACTACAAGTCGGAAATCACAAATTCAACAATGAGTGGTTTGGAAAGAATCAGTGGCTAACTGAAAGCGTTGCAAAGCATTCATTATTTTGATTCCCTACCTGCTATTCAGTGGAGAGGGTGTGTGGTCCAAGTCTGGGTTTAAGGATTTAAAACGTCTGTCTGAAAGGGTTTCTTTTCCAAGCTTAAAAGGATAAACATTCAAACGCAACACCATGGGCTACAGAAGGTTGAACACATTTGCCATGCTGTCCATCCAGCATGACTTCTGCTGCATTCAAAACAACTGGAAACTCAGAACTGGGAAATCTCAGACCTCAGTGAGTTCAAGACAACTGGGAACTTGTAAAAAATTAGCTTTGAACAGTTATCCAACTTGGAATTATAAGTTGGGAACTCTGGCCTCTTTCTAGAGCTCCGACCAAAAGATCAGTGACATCATGATTCAACCTTTTTTTTCAGAGTTCCTAGTTGTCTTGAAAGCACCATAAATTCTGAGAATGACAGACTTTGATGACAATATTTGCCCACAAGAAGGACTGTCGCGCCACCTTCCTATTCAAGTGAACACAGCTCAACAACGGTGAGTCCAACAATGTCTTGTATGCTGCTGCATAAATGATGTAATATGCCAAGTAGATATGTATTGCCTACTGTAGCTAAGATAGTAATACTAAGTGTATGTTGTGTAGTAAGCTGTTAGTAGCCCATGTGTCACACCCTAATAATTTGGTCCCTTTCCCCCTCAGAACTTAGCCTACTGTTCTGACTTGGTGGTGCACATGTAGCCTATAGCCTGTTTTAGAGAAATGTCATCATCAAATATTGTGTGCTTATATGCCCACTTTATTTATCCTACAGTTCTGACTTGGTGTACAGGGAGAATACTGTAAGAACAGCCCATGTTCAGAATTCTGTCACTGTACATTTCAAAAGGGATGAACAAATAGTTATATTGACTACGTCCATCTTAGCTCACTCATTAATGTCTTAATTGAAATTCCGGATTGCCTCTTATCTGCTCATCAATCCCTTATGCCATAGTTTGTACATCTCAATTGTTACAGGCCTATTGCTTATATATGTCTATCTCATTAGTATCTTCTTCTTCATTTTAGGCAATGTTGGAATGATTTCATTGTTTCGCTTGCTTTGCGTATTATAATTAGCTCATGTGCTTTTCTTGACGAGGAGGAAATACTATAAATTGTTGTTGGGTCTGTAACCATGTTTGCCAGTTACAGTCTCTTCCCTTTCAAATATTTGTTTTCAACTAAAAGTTCAGTAATAGACCCGTGTAATTCCAGTTGATATTGCAATGGTTGTTTTGTTTGCGCAAAGCGGTCAGTGCGTCTGTATATTGTCTCTAAATGTGGATCCTTGTGATTGTATTTTTCTTCCTTTTTAGACCACATAGGTCTAATAAAATACTTCAAATGGTAGGTTAACCTATTCTCTCTCTCTCTCTCTCTCTTTCTCTCTCTCTCTCTCTCTCTCTCGCTCTCTCTGTGTGTGGTGACTTAAAGAAGAGCAAAGTTAAGTCCTCAACATCTTGCTGAATTCATCTGAACTTACATCTATCTGAATTTCTGTCTGTGTCCATTTTGAAAGAGCTGAACGAATAGGCCTACCTCATTGCAGCTCGTTTGTTTGCACTTGCTTTTACTTAGAGCTAAGTGTTAATGATATAAGAATAAACGTTTACTGAACATAAACGTAATAATGGCTGTGTATGGTTCTAAAGTCAAAACTTTAGTTATCTTATCCACAAGGAGTCAGTAGTAACTACATTTGCCATATCAGCTATGGTTTTTAAATAGGCAGTAAATGAGGCTGAATGAACTGTTTCGCTGCTAGACAAGGCTCCGCTGATAGCCAGGTGTAGCAGTGGTAAGGATTCACTCCATGGTGCTGAAAAGAAAGCTGTTGGGACAGCTTTATGTAGGCCCTAACAGTTTGTGAGCCCCGTTTGTCACCGTTGTAGTGCAATTAATGTACTGTTTATTGTTGTGTTGTGTAGTGGCTTTACTGGCATGCATCTAAAAATTAATGTTGAGTTTGCCCCATCAAGGTTTACATGCTAAAATCGCCACTGGTGCGAGTTAAGTTTTGCCATCTGCTGGAAGATTGTGTCCCCTTTTCTCAGCAGAGGAAGGGAGAGAGAAGGGACGGTGAGTTGGGTGAGAGGCAGCCTCACTGCTGCTCCCTCGCTCCCCTCAGACTGACCATCAGATGCAGGCCATCAGTCCAGTAAAAAAAGCACTGCCTCACAAGTAATCAAATGATCTATTGACAATGTGATTATTCATAGTCACTTCAATTATACATTCATGTACATACTACCTCAATTGGCCCGACCAACCAGTGCTCCCGCACATTGGCTAACCGGGCTATCTGCACTGTGTCCCACCCACCACCCGCCAACCCCTCTTTCACGCTACTGCTACTCTCTGTTTATCATATATGCATAGTCACTTTAACCATATCTACATGTACATACTACCTCAATCAGCCCAACTAACCGGTGCCTGTATATAGCCTCGCTACTGTTATAGCCTTGCTACTGTATATAGCCTCGCTACAGTTATTTTTCATTGTCTTTTTACTGTTGTTTTTATTTCTTTACTTACCTATTGTTCACCTAATACCTTTTTTGCACAGTTGGTTAGAGCCTGCAAGTAAGCATTTCACTGTAAGGTCTACACCTGTTGTATTCGGCGCACATGACAAATACACTTTTTGATTTGATTTGATATACCTAACATGTTTAAATATAATTTCAAAATGAACATCATTGGCAGGGCAATTCAAGCGTAGCCAATACGCAGTGAGAATGTATTGGGCCTATAGCCTACTGCACAAACATTGCTACAGAACTGTTTTTAATTGGTTAATGTTGCATAGGCTGTTTTTTAAGTAATGTTTAAAAAAAATCTGAGTGGTAGATCTCGGCATGCATTTTGACTCAAAAAGTGATCTTGAATCCGAAAAAGTTGGTGACCACTGTTCTGGAGTGTCATAATAAACGTTCATCCATCCTCACGCTCTTACACATTACGCAACACTGACATTAATTAATGGCTTATTTCCTGACATGAAAAAACTGTACATTTTGCAGAAATAGCCTGTTGTTGAGTTCAGAGTGACTATATTATGCAGGCCATAGTCTACTTTGTGCCTTTACCTGAATGGAGCTACGGAGAGACAAGCTTGAGGATATATCAGTAAGTCGGCTATCTGTGTACATCAGAGGAAGATAACATAGACAATTGTATCTGTTGTTCACAAAACAAACTATGTCCCTTTAACTGAACGTTCTATAACGTTTCACCATCCTGAACAGTCCCATGCTATAGATCACTGAGATAAGTTAGCGTTGACTTCCACCACACACCAGATTAACAGATAGGATTGATGTCAATAGGAATGTAAAGGTTATGGAGCACCATTTGTCTCTAAGGTATGATCTATTTCTCCCTCAGGCTGTCCCGTGGTGTTCCATGAGATTAAATGTTTAGAACCGTTAGACAGAAACACAATTCAGTTCTGGATGGGTGCTCGGCCCGCTGTCCGGAAGTTTGAGAATTTTGCATTTTTCAAACTGCTGAAATAGCATTTTCCTGCAATCTAGAGACATAATCTTATTGTTAATTCTATGTAAAAAAAATATGTTTTTATATTTTTCTGCGTATTTTACCTGTTGAGCTGTCGGTATCCTCATGACTGGCGGTTCTTTTTTTAAAAAAGAAACTAAATATGCTTCTCTGCATCTACTAAAATCTTGTTAAATATTGAAAAGAATGTGAGTCTTATTAAGTACATTTAGTTAGACAAGCTAGCTACTCTATCTTGATTGATAGCCTAAAATGGCTTCTTGGTAGCTAGTTATGAGGTTGGGAGATTGGGAACCTATCTGGGCTAGCTAAAGCCAACTTCATAAAATTACTAGGGGGCTAGTAGTATTACAACAAAAACGTGTATTTTTGTATTATTATTATTTTTTTAACACGACAAATCTGAGGAGGCACGTACCCCTGGACCCCATATGGGCATGACGCCTCTAATTGGAGCTTTCTCCGGGTATCACTCTTCCTTTCACCCCTCTATCCCGTTAATTTTTCCCATATGGATTTTACCCTATTACAAACAGTGTCGGTATACAACAAGTTATTGCACACTTAATAATATACCATTGTAAAGCTTAGATGCACAGCTATCAGTCAGACACATTTTCTGAATGTCCATGTCAGCAGGACTTTGACTTTTGACCTCTAGGGTACATATCAGAATTACCTGTATAAATTGCTTTAAAAAGGAAACCCTGTTACATTTAAACTTTGTTTGACATTAGAATGTTGGACACTTAGACATAGAATTCCATGTAGTGGTCCAACTGTGTTTTTAGATTGTAACAGCTAAAACAGTTAAAAAAAAAAAAAATTGGAGATACATGGCTATCAGAAGCCTTTTTTCAGTATGCCCTCAAAACAACTCAATGTGACTTATGCCAAGCGTCAGCTGGTGTGGTGTAAAGCTCGACGGCATTGGACTCTGGAGCAGTGGAAACCCGTTCTCTGGAGTGATGAATCACGCTTCACCATCTGGCAGTCCGACGGTGTCAGCGTCAGTATAGCGGAGGTGAGGAATAGAGTCAAGCGCAGGACCCCGAACTGAGTAAAATAACGTAATTTACTCTAGAAAAACTCATCAGTCAAAATCCACGCAGGGATAAACAATATTGACAAAACACGACAAACAGGAAAACAATAATGCACAAAACATCATGAGAACCAAAGGGTTTAAATAGGGAAATAATCATAACAAGATGGGAACCAGGTGTGAACAAATCAAGACATAATAAATGGACAAAGAAACATGGATCGGTGGTAGCTAGAAAGCCAGTGACGATGACCGCCGAACGCCGCCCGAACAAGGAGAGGCACCAACTTCGGCGAAAGTCGTGACAGACGGATGAATCTGGGTTTGGCGGATTCCAAGAGAACGCTACCTGCCCCAATGCATAGTGCCAACTGTAAAGTTTGGTGGAGGAGGAATAACGGTCTGGGGCTGTTTTTCATGGTTCGGGCTAGGCCCCTTAGTTGCAGTGAAGGGGAATCTTAACACTACAGCATACAATGACATTCTAGACAATTCTGTGCTTCCAACTTTGTGGCAAAGGTTTGGGGAAGGCCCTTTCCTGTTTCAGCATGACAATGCCCTGGTGCACAAAGCAAGGTCCATATAGAAATGGTTTATCAAGATTGGTGTAGAAGAACTTGACTGACCTGCACAGAGCCCTGATCTCAACCCCATCAAACACCTTTGGAATGAACTGGAACACCAACTGCAAGCCAGGCCTAATCGACCTAACCACCCAAGGCTGAAAAACAGCCAGAGAACGTGCTGGAACACTAGTGCAAGGCCATATCAAATATCATATTGAAACGAACCATCGCAGATGTAAGGGCTGTCGTACTGGAGAGAAGACCGAGGTGCAGCGGAGTTAGTGTTCATAATTTAATTCAGACAGAACACTATATAATTACAAAACAAGAAACAACCGACAGCTAAACAGTCCTGACAGCTAACACACTGAACAGAAACAATTACCCACAACCACAAGGAAAAACACACACTACTATATAGGACTCCCAATCAAAGGCAACTCAACACACCTGCCTTCAATTGGGAGTCCAACAACCAACTCACACGTAACACAAAAATCTCTGCCACGTCCTGACCAAACTAATACAATTGCTCCCTCTGCTGGTCAGGACGTGACAGCAGAGCCTTTTCTGACTGGAGTGATCCTTATTATTCCATTTTCCCTAAATGGCACCAAAAAATGTCTACCTTTTTATTTTACCACTAAAATCTGTTCTTAGACAAAACTGAAAAATAAAAACTTACGTAGAAATTAAACGTCCCCAACTAGATTGTGCCAATTGTACTTATGTCTGCGTAATGAGAAAGTAGGAAAAAAATTGCAACTTCTGACTATTTCTGGTCTAGCAATAGATTACAGCAGAGTACACTGCCCAAACGTATATCGTTAGAAAGAGATTATCCTGATTAAAATGGTGTCCGACTTCAAAAAATCTAAATATATACATTGTGAGATATTTGGCGAAATAGACCAGCATGCCTCCCCATAGGAAAACAGTTGGGGGAGCTCAGAGTTCCAAGGGCAAAAGGTATTTCTGGTCTAGCGATAGATGACAACAGAGTGCGCTGCCCAGCCTTGCATGATTAGAAAGAGGAGATTCTCACGATTAAAATGATGTCCGACTTGAAAAACAATATATATACAAATTGTGAGATATTTGACAGAAATAATAGATAGACAGAAATGTCTGTGTAGAGTTTTTCCATAGGGAAACAACAGGACACTGTTATTTCTGACGTTTTAAATGCTAGCTTTTAATGACAACTGCGTACGCTGCCCAGCCTTACATCATTACAAAGAGGAGATTCTCCTGATTAAAATGGTGTCTGACTTGAAAGAAGAAAAAAATCTAATTTTGAGACGTAAACAGACATACCACTATTTCCCCTATAGGAAACAATGGGACGACCTCAGAGTTAAACATTTTTCTTTTGCCGTTTTAACTACCAGCAATTGGTCACATCCTTGTACGCTGGCCAAACGTACATCATTAGAATGAATAGGTTATCCCAATTAAAATGATGTAGAACTTCAAATCATCAAAATGATCACGTTTCAGGGAAGACCCAGATGCAGACAGTGTCGAAGTAACAAAAGTTTATTACTAGAACAGGGGGCAGGCAAAACGACAGGTCAAGGGCAGGCTGTCTCAGATCAGAGTCCAAAAGGTGCAAAACGGCAGGCAGGGTCAACGTAGGCAGAGGTCAATAATCCAGTGTGAAGTGACAAGGTACAAACAGCAGGCAGGCTCAGGGTCAGGGCAGGCAGAATGGTCAAAACCGGGAAAACTAGAGAACAGGAACTAGAAACAGACAGGAGCAAGGGGAAAACCACTGGTAGGCTTGACCAACAAAACAAACTGGCAACAGACAAACAGAGAACACAGGTATAAATACACTGGGGATAATGGGGAAGATGGGCAACACCTGGAGGGGGGGGGGGGGGGGGGGAGACAAGCACAAAGACAGATGAAACAGATCAGGGTGTGACAAAAATACATATATTGAAATATTTGGCAAAATAGACAAACTGCTCAGCAAAGCAAAGGCACTTTTGAGAGCTACCAGATTTATTTAAAAGCTAATTGTCAGTGTCTGTGTTTATATGTTAAGGGTCTGTTACATCTAAAGAAATACATTTTTTTAAATAATTAACGAAATGTATGGTTTATGTCAGTTTCATTATGATACAAATGAACTAGTAATTATTACTTTAGTAAGGATATACACTTAGTAAGTGTAACATATACACTATGAGTCATGAAGCAGGTGCAGAGTTTAATAATGAGAACAAGCAGATAAACAAAACAAGAGATGTGTAATGAACGTGAACAAAATACTGCCTGAAGACTGAGGCTACTGAGAGCTAAATAAAGGGGAAGTAATCAAGGTAATGATAAAGTCCAGGTGTGCATAACGATGGGGAACAGGTGTGTGTAATGATGGTTGCCAGGTGTGCGTCATGTGGGTTGCCAGGACCGGTGACGTCAAGTGCCGAAGAGAGGGAACGTAGGAGTGACAGTACCCTCCCCAAACGCCGGCCAGGAGAATGGCCCCGAGGGCGAGGAGCGGGCCGGTCCTGGATGTCACCCGCCGGAACCCAACAGCGTTCCTCTGGGCCGTATCCCTCCCAGTCCACAAGGTACTGATGTCGACCCTCACAACTTTGGGAGTCCAGTAGGGACCTGACGGCATCGGCAGTGGACCCATCGATGTCCAGGGGAGGGGTGTCGCGGGGGACGGCATCAGCAAGGGGACCAGGAAACACCGGCCTGAGGAGGGAAACATGAAAAGAGGGTGAGATCCGGTAGTTGGTGGGGAGTTGTAAACTGTAAGTTACCTCATTAACCCTCTTTAGGACCTTGAAGGGCTCACAAACCGGGGACTCAGCTTCTGGCAGGGCAGGCAGAGTGGGAGGTTCCTTGTGGAGAGCCAGACGCAATCACCAGGATGGAACATGGGAGCTTCACTGTGGTGGCAGTCCTCCTGATCCTTCTGACGGCGGAAAGTGCGCTGGAGCCTCATGTGGGTGTCGTTCCACACCTCCTCTGTGTGTTGGAACCCCTCATCCACTGCAGGGACCTCGGTCTGGCTCAGAATCCAAGGAGCCAGGGCCGGCTGATATCCCAGGACACACAGGAAGGGAGTCAGCCCATTGGAGGAGTGACAAAGTAAGTTCAGGGCGTATTCCGCCCAGGGAAGGAACCGGGCCCACTCTCCCTGCCGGTCCTAGCAGTGACTCATTAGGAACCTCACCAGCTCCTGGTTGGTCCTCTCCACCTGCACGTTAGACTGAGGCCGGTACCTGGATGTGAGGCTGACCGTGGCCCCTAGCTTCTCCATAAAGACTTTCCAGACCGCGACGTGAATTGGGGACCATGGTCGGAAACGATGTCCACCGGAAGGTCATAGTGGCGGAAGACCTGCTGGAATAGTGCCTCAGCCATCTGGAGAGCGGTAGGTAGACCAGAGAGAGGGATAAAACGGCAGGATTTAGAGAATCTGTAAACAACCATAATGGTGATAAAACCTTAAGAAAGGGGAGATCTGTTACAAAGTCTATGGACAGATGTGACCAAGGCTGCTTAGGCACGGGAAGTAGTTTCCCTGCTGGAGGGTGCCAGAGGAATTTGGATTGGATACATATGGTGCATGAGTTGACATAGTGGGCGACGTCCTGCACCAAGGTCAGCCACCAGTATTTATCGGAGAGGGATTGGATAGTGCGAGTGATACCTGGGTGTCCAGCGGCGAGGGGTGTGTATGCCCAGGTCAACAGCTGATCCCTCACCCCCTTGGGGACGTGTGCTCTGGAGGGCAGGTAGCAGGAGCGGGTTCCTTCTCCAGAGCCTGTTGAATGTCCACATCCTAGTCCCAACACACAGGGCCAACGATTTGTGAGGGCAGATTGATAGGCTGGAGGGCACTCACAGGACCCTCCACCAGCGTGGAACCACAGGGTGCGGGAAAGCAGGTCCTTCGGCATTCTAGAGAGATAACACTAGAGGGACAGCCAGCCAGTGAAATGGGAACCAGAAAGGGTTTGGCGGAAAATGATGATAATGGAATATTCACGCCTACCCTGGGAGATGGAAGGTCACGGGCCGCCCCTCTGCTCTAGTGGACCCCGTGTTGGGACCAGACACCAGACACCGCTGAAGTTGATGCCCCTCCTGGCCACAATAGGGACAGAGCCCCAGCTGTCTCTGGCGACACAGTGGAGAAGTGTGTGGCCTTTAACCTCCATGGGTTCAGACTCTGCCTCAGGACAGTCAAAGGACGGAGGCGAGTAGCGAGGTGGACACCGGCGCTCCCAAAGAAGGTTATCCAGATGGATTGCCATCGCGATGAGAGCATCCAAGGATATGTTGTCATCCCAACACAGTCCACTGCGGAATAGAGTGTGGAGTGCCGGGGAATTAATCAAGGGGAAGTAATCAAGGGGAAGTCCAGGTGTGCATAACGATGGGGAACAGATGTGTGTAATGATGGTTGCCAGGTGTGCGTAATGTGGGTTGCCAGGACCGGGGGTTAGTAGACGGGTGACGTCGAGTGCAGGAAAGAGGGAACAGGAGTAGGCGGGAGAGAGGGAACAGGAGTAGGCGTGACAGGAAGGATATGCACTTTATTCAGTACTGCTGTAATTGCTAGATCATTCCAATAGATGACAGCACAAAAATGACGTTTTTGAAGATTCGTTTTCACCCTGGCTATACCATTTCCTCACAGGAAAACTCCCGCACGTGCTTTTCTTCTCTCCCATAACACACTTCTAACACAAGAGGAGGACTGAAAAAGCATTTAAAAGATTACTGTGAATTAATATAATGATGATTCATGTTTATTATTAACTGTTTTTATGCTCATGTTTTGAAATGATACTTGATTACTATTTGAACATTAATTCACTCATGTGTTTTCCTAGTACATTCATTGTCAATTCATCAACCAGCATGACTTCTCCGCATGTAGCCAACTCAACAAGCCCTTCCACAAACTGGTGCTGTCAGCAGCAGCGAGCACTCTGGGGACATGTTGAGGTAATTTACTAACCCCAGGATTGCATGATTTCTTGGCGGGCACTGTCATATATTAACATATCTCATTATGCATGCATACTAACTAAGGTTGAGGTTAGTGCATCTGACTAGCACTTATTTAAATACTAGCAATATTTTTTTTAAATGTGGCTCTCCCAAAAGCAACGCAGGACTAATATAAATGGAGTTGGTGGAGAGAGAGAAAGACTGCGAGAGTGCTTGCACGTGCACTGATTTATATTTGTATTTAACCTTAATTTTATCAGGGCGTCATACAGAGCCCAAGGTCTCTTTTACAGACGAGCAATGAAAATTTGAAAGCAACGAAATTTCAGTGAGGCTGTTTAAAAACTCTGTAGCTGCAATAAATGTTAAAAAACACAATTACAAAACAAGGTGACCCCCGAAAGCCAGATGGAGATGGGTAAATTAGACACGCATTCTGTCTTTAGATTACTGTAGCATAGGCTATGCTGCAGCAAATGTAGGCCTACCTGTCACAAGAAAACCAGTGACCATGATGAGATGATAGGTCTACATGCATTGTGAACTGCGCTCCATACTGCGATGGGTCTGTCCCCACTCTGAGCGTTGATTCAGCATGCAGAGGTGGTAGAGAAGCCAGATTTAGACATTGCATATAATTAAACAGTTCCATTTCACACCATGCTGTTCATATAAATAGGGGAGTGGTTTTGGGTTGTAAATCTTGGTACTGTCTCGGATACACCATTGGAAAGTAGGTAAGACTCACACACACTAACACACTTCTGAGTACATGTAATGTAGGTAAATGGCACCTGCATGTGAACTGTGAGCATCGAGGGGACCACCTACATCTAAACTGGTCTAACACACTCTTCCATGGCAGAAAAATGTGAAGAGAAATATTAAGAAAAGAGAAATGTGAAGGGAAATATGAAGATATTTGATCAACTTTTTCAGACTATCCTTTTGCAATTATGTCTGGACAGTTGTACATGTCTATATAAAATATGATAATAATTAGCTCAAAGATAATGTATCTGTTTTGATATCTGAACCAATCCTGTCAGTTACTGCTCTTCACCACAGGCTGGAATACACATTCCTTTCTGCTGCAGTACATGTATGCTGTCTCCTGTTCTATCTAGTTTAACTGCATCAATGTTGACGCTGTGCTGGATTAGCTCCCAGCGGTCTGGGACACTCAACTGAATCACAGTTACTTTGCTAGTACAGGCCAGGAATACTGACTCGTTTGTGGTATATTCGAGCTGTGAGAGCTGTGTTCTGAGTGTGTAGGCGGCTCTTAGTACCACCAGGTGGCACTGCAGCCATAAGTATCAGCGACAGACAGCCCCATAGATGTCAGTACAATGTACAAGCTGTACAATACACTCAGGGTCAGTAGGATTAATATTTCATCTGTGGTACTGTGGACCCACTGAATTCAAACCGATCAAGGTTCTGTGTTGCTTATAAAAGTGATGGATGCAGGCCAATTGATTTATTCTGTACTGTCAATTACACAGAAGAGAACTGATGGGCACTGGACAGAAGGGCTGGAATGGGTGGAAGCAGTAAAAATACTCCACTAAATAGACAGTGACTGGGTTTGGGTCAGTGACAGTTGGCACTTTTATTTTTTACTTTTTTTTAATTTCACCTTTATTTAACCAGGTAGGCAAGTTGAGAACAAGTTGTTATTTACAACTGCGACCTGGCCAAGATAAAGCGAAGCAGTGCGACACAAACAACAACACAGAGTTACACATGGAATAAACAAACATACAGTCAATAACACGATAGAAAAGTCTATATACAGTGTCTATGTACAGTGTACAGTGTAGTTTTGGCATCAAGACCAAAATGAGAATTTAGCAAGATGTTCTTCTGACAGGATTAAAACCTCATCTCTCTTCTGTTAATTATTCAAGATATTATCTGTTCTGTATTTAATATAACATTTCCAGGTTCTTTAAGTGTTATACATCACACTGGCATGAATAGCTCTCTAACTCAGTCATGGGCCATGACTTCTATTTTCTGAATAGACAGACAGCAGTCACTGTGAACCTATACTTGAAGACATGGGTAGAGTTAACAGAGTGTAGGCCTCCTGTAGAGTCTACCTCTCTTATACAGTATACAGTGCATTCAGAAAATATTCAGGCCCCTTGACTTTTTCCACATTTTGCTACAGCCTTATTCTAAAATTGATTCAATTCTTGTTATTTTTTAAATTTTTGTAATTTTTTTAACTGAAATATCACATTTACATTCAGACCCTTTACTCAGTACTTTGTTGAAACACCTTTAGCAGTGATTACAGCCTCTAGTCGTCTTGGGTATGACGCTACAAGCTTGGCACACCTGTATTTGGGGAGTTTCTACCATTCTTCTCTGCAGATCCTCTCAAGCGCTGTCAGGTTGGATGTGGAGCGTTGCTGCACAGCTATTTTCAGGTCTCTCCAGAGATGTTCGATTGGGTTCAAGTCCGGGCTCTGGCCGGGCCACTCAAGGAGGTCCTGAGCATTCTGGAGCAGGTTTTTTATCAAGGATCTCTCTGTACTTTGCTCCGTTCATCGTTGCCTCGATCCTGACTAGTCTCCCAGTCCCTGTCGCTGATAAACATCCCCACAGCATGATGCTGCCACCACTATGCTTGGTGCCAGGTTTCCTCCAGACGTGATGCTTGGCAAAGAGTTCAATCTCGATTTCATCAGACAAGAGAATCTTGTTTCTCATGGTCTGAGAGTCCTTTAGGTGCCTTTTACTGAGGAGTGGCTTCCGTCTGGCCACTCTATTATAAAGGCCTGATTGATGGAGTGCTGCAGAGATGGTTGCCCTTCTGGAAGGTTCTCCCATCTTCACAGAGGAACTCTGGAGCTCTGTCAGAGTGACCATCGGGTTCTTGGTCACCTCCCTGACCAAAGCCCTTCTCCCCCGATTGCTCAGTTTGGCCGGGCAGCCAGCTCTAGGAAGAGGCTTGGTGGTTCCAAACTTCTTCCATTTAAGAATGATGGAGGCCACTGTGTTCTTGGGGACCTTTAATGATGCACACATTTTTTGGTACCCTTCCCCAGGTCTGTGCCTCGACACAATCTTGTCTCTGAGCTCTACGGACAATTCCTTGGACCTCATGACTTGATTTTTGCTCTGACATGCACTGTCAACTGTGGGGCCTTATATAGACAGGCATGTGCCTTTCCAAATCATGTCCAATCAATTGAATTTACCAAATGTGGACTCCAATCAAATTGTAGAAACATCTCAGGGATGATCAATGGAAACAGGATGGACCTGAGTTCAATTTCTCATAGCAAAGTGTCTGAATACTTAAGGTATTTCTGTTGTTTTTTTTTATATACATTTGCAAACATTTCCTAAAAACAGTTTTCACTTTGTCGTTAAGGGGGATTGTGTGACTGATGATATTTAAAAAAAAAAAAAGAAAAATCCATTTAAAAAAACAAGGCTGTAAAGTAACAAAATGTGGAAAAGGGTAGGGGTTTGAGTACCTTCCAAATTCACTGTATTAATGGTCTCTGTGTCTCTGCTCTCTGGACAGCCAGGCTGTTTCCTCCCTATTGTTGCTCCCTGGTCAGTCTTCAGACTCAGTCACTCTGCTGTTCATGAATCAGCCCTGTAGTCATTGTTCCAAGCCTGGCAGAACAGATCACTGACCAGTGGCCTGACTCAGTGCTTCATGTTCATATTTCTGTGGCCTTGCCTAGTCTGACCTGGACTGGACGAAACCCTCTGTCAGAACCGGCCCAGCTCAACCATAACCACTGGTTCAGATGTCTCTAAGGTCACCAGCCTTTTAAATGCTTCAAACCATAAAGCATCTTTAATGGTGTATTTCCCAGCCCTGGCTGCTCTATAGATAGAGAGCCACAGGAAGGAAATCACTTCCATACATCCAGCATAGGAGGCTTAGGGTTAGGGTTAGTTCCACTGAGAAACAAATGTTTGGCAGCGGAGTTCATTGGTACTGCGGCTTCTAAAGACCTCTGTAGCTCTGTCTGGAGTCAGAGACCAGAGTTTTGTAATGTAATCAATATAGAATGAGAGGAGTGACTGAACAATGTCAGAGAAACTGAAGGCTATCACATTCCCATCTGATTGGCTTTAAAACATGGCTTCCCTCAAACCAGACACAGGATCAAGGGAAACGCAGGCTTTTTATTTTAGACAGTTAAACCAGTTCGACTCTTTCAAAACAACTCCACCATCATGCCAACTGCCATGTGTTCTAAAGAGGGATGTGTAGAGCACACTTCGGCCTGATAGACCCACAGCAATGGCTTCCATGCTGCCTGCAAACCTAAACCATGCACGCACACACACACACACGTACAAACACAAACACAAATACACACACACACTATATGGAATTGTTTGTCTTCCTTGCTGTTGAGCAGTGTTCCAGTGCTGTTTGGGATAATAGGTTTAAGTTCAAGTGTTTCATGGTTGTAATTTCACACAGAGCTGCTTCTATATGGATCTCTGGCCCAGAACTGATACACTGACTATTCACATAAAGTCCACTCAACCTCTCTACCCTGGACTCCTCTGATTTTCCCACCCCTGCCCCCCATCTTCCAACATCCCTTAATCTCCCCTCTCTCCCCCATCCTCTATCTTCCTCCCCCAGTCTGCCCTGGCCTGAGCAGTGAGAGAGTTCAGTCAAAAATCTGTTGTTGACTCAGAAATGCTCTGCCAAATACCAATAGTCAATAATCAAACAGTCAGCCAAATCCACACAGATGGCTTTTAGTCAGTGCCTGGGTGGAGTCATGGAGAGTCTTACTGGATTCAGGTTACTTTCTCTGGCACTTCAGATGGACTCAGTATAAATGAGTACAGTCAGTCCATTGTCCATTGGCTACAGCTTCCTATTCCCTATACAGTGCAGTGCAGGACTTTGGGCCAGAGCCCTACTGTGAGGTGTCCTATGCCTCTCCCCATACTGTATCCTGCTCTCAGTCCCCTTAACCAAACCCAGAGTGATGATGACATGTCTGTGCTCTCAGGATCCACTGTAAGCCCTGACCTCAGTGGAAATGCTGACACCATGTCTTCCTGAAGGGGAGAGAGAGAGGTTAGAGAAGGGGTGGGGAGAGAGAGGGAGGGGGGATAAGAATGAAAGACTGTGTCTTTGTACCCAGCGTGTCTCTAACACCCCCTTAGTTAGGTGGAACTATTCCATTGGATGACAGTCCTTTCCATTAGATATGGCTGCACTGCACTAAATGCATCTGAATGTGTTATCTTGTAGTTTGCCAGTAATGTATAATAAATGGACCTCTTCGGTCATGTATGGTTGTGAGGATAGTGGAGTTAGTGCAGGTCTCTGTGTTGGTCCAGGCTGAATCGTTCCCGTGTGAGAATGCTGCAGGGTTATAACACTGTAACACTCTCAGCTGGAGAGCTTTCATTCTGCACCCCTAGTTCACCACTGTGTGTGTGTGTGTGTGTGTGTGTGTGTGTGTGTGTGTGTGTGTGTGTGTGTGTGTGTGTGTGTGTGTGTGTGTGTGAACTTGTTTAGTTTCTTTTCTAACTCATGATCCCTGTGGCTTCGCTGGGTTTATATTCTCATTTGGAGCTTTCAAAGACATCCCTCTCTCTCTCCTCTTCCCCTCTCTCTCCCTTGTCATTAATACCTGTCCCACTGTCCTTCTCAGTCTCTCTCTCTCAATCCCTCTCTGCATGGATGTGTATGTATGTTGGTTTTAGGAATTTAACTTTGCATGCAGTTGTGAGAATATGTGTGGTTAAATATTGTGATGTGTAGTGATGTGATTATGTTAGCTGTGGGTGATATTCTCTGTCTCTGTTTTATTGTTGTATTGGTAGACAGGCGGCCCATCTGTTCAGCATTATCATGCTCTTCACAGGGGACCCAGCCTGTGACTGGCGACATGGCTTTAAAAGAGTGCTTGCTCAAGTGTGTGTGTGTGTGTGTGTGTGTGTGTGTGTGTGTGTGTGTGTGTGTGTGTGTGTGTGTGTGTGTGTGTGTGTGTTTGACCCGTCAGAGCAGTGTCCCATCTGTTGCTTACATGTCCCATAGGCACACAGTGACAGTATCCCACAGGCACACAACTACCAGGCCTTCACCCCACACACTTCAATGGGCTCATTAAAAACACACAGGAAGTATTTACAGAGGTGGGCCCTGATGAAGGACAGATAACTGCACTGGTCTGGATTTAACTCACACACTCACACACTCACACAAACACTCCTCTGCAGGAACAGAACTATTATGCAGCTACGGTTTCTGCATTCCTAAACACTCTGGGTCAATAATTGTGTTAAATTCTACAGGGGAAAGAGGTGCATCATGGGTGTGAGAATCCAATGCAATCAGCCACAGGAAATGCGCCAAGCAAATTGCAGTGTCTAAGAGGCCTCAGCCACATCTCTAGCTAGCTTCCTTTTCTTAGTTTACAGTTTTAGAACATAGTACAACCACTATGGTCAAACCATCGTATGTGGGTTTCCACATTTAATCCAATAGGGAACATCCAATAGGAAACATCCTGGAAAGAGTCAAGGTAAACAGTTTCCTGTAGGGGTTCTGTAAAGGCCACTTCTACTTACTACCCCAGACCAGTCGCTGTTTCAGGTTTTACGTTTTACGGGATACACATGGTATACATCGTCCAAATAAATGCTTACTTGCAGGTTCCTTCTCAACAATGCAAACAACAATAATAAATAATAAAGTGTGTGTGTGTGTGTGTGTGTGTGTGTGTGTGTGTGTGTGTGTGTGTGTGTGTGTGTGTGTGTGTGTGTGTGTGTGTGTGTGTGCGTGTATGCGTGTGTGTGTGTGTGTCTGTGTGTGTGTGTGTGTGTGTGTGTGTGTGTGTGTGTGTGTGTGTGTGTGTGTGTGTGTGTGTGTGTGTGTGCTCGCATGCGTGCGTGCGCACATGCATGGCCAATCCTTTTTCTATCCCCATGAACATCATTGAGAGGGAAGGATGGAGAGAGAGAAAGACAGAGAGATGGACAGACAGAGACAGATGGAAGGGTTGGAGAGAGAGAAAGACAGACAGATGGACAGACAGAGACAGATGGGGAGGTTGAGAGAGAAAGATTCTGGGTCGTGGGTTATGTTTCTGGGAAGCAGCGAGATAAGATCATAACAACATCTGCAGAGGGGACACTAGATGGGGAGAGGGGGAGAGTGGGCGGTCACATGTCAGTAACAGTAACCCTGGGACTGCTCTCTGACAGACATACTGAACCTGTCCTGTCTCCTGCAGGTCAGTCCTGTCTATGTCTGATGTAGAGATATATTGCAACAGCTGGTTAGTCTTTATGAAACAATGTTGGCCTCATCTGAACTGAAAGGCGTTGTTTGAGACATGCAGAAGGACACAGCTCTCCTGATCCTCTAATATGTGAAGATGGACCATCTGAACAGAGAGGATTGGTTGGACTGCTCTGTCTATTAGTTGAAGCCTTTACCAGCAGTCTGAGAGGCTGTCACACAATATAATATTCTCACAAAAAATAAGATGAATTCCAGGTGGATGGATAAGACTGGAGGAGATTGAAAATGGGAGGGAGCATGGGACGGTGAGGACAGGGGAGGGTCTGGAAGGAGAGGAAGTAGGATGAGGAAAGGAAGGAGGAAAGGATGAGGAGACCGGTGTGTCGAACGAAAGACAGACCGGCTGATGACATTTTGCCGAGACGAGCCTGGGTCAAAGAGAGGAGATAGAGGGATGGAGGGAGAGAAATGCTGGTCCTGTGTGGATGAATTGGTAGAGAATGGCACTTGAAATGCTAGGGTTGTGGGTTTGATTTGATAGTACAAAAAAATGTGAAAAAATGTATGTGCTCGCTACTGCGTCACTCTGGATAAGAGCGTTTGGTAAATGAATAAAATGTAAAAATTGAGAGAGGAAGGGAGTGGTGGTGAAGTCATTCTGTTATAAAACCCAGCTGCAAATGGTCACCCTCCTCCCCTCCTCCTCTTACCTCTTTCTTTCGGCCAGTCTTTCTTCCTTTCCTTGTGTTTGTATATCTCTACCTTCCCATGTCTCTCTCTGAGTGTTTTAGGGTTGGAGCACACCTGTTTGGGAGTGATCATGTGATAATAGGAGAACTGGAATGTACTGTACTGTAACACAGATGTGTCATCTCCTCTCCATGCAGGTTATACAGTCGCTACTTAATCATCAGGAGTTGCTTTAAGGTTGTGGTCCCATGTCCCCATTTTATTCCTGGTGAAGGATGTCTTCACAAGATATCTGCTTCAGAAACGGTAGATCCATTTTATTGAAGGGTAACAAACTGAGCGGAGTCCACATGGAAGGCCCAAATAGAATCTTTCTGAAGGGAGAAGTTATTTTCTCTAAGAGTGGAGAGGGGTTATGGGTTACTGTCTCTGTCAAAGCAGCTGCTCACATAGATAATTATGTTTTTGTAGTAAGTCAAATATGTCTTTGAAGAGATCTATTGTCATAAATGTCATACATTATTATCAAATGCACATTTAGATCAATAGATATTTTAGGCTGAGTCCAGTGGTAATGTCAGAGATGTGCAGTATTACATCTGTAATCCAGTATTATAGTGTAAATGCTGCAGGCTGTATCTAGTAACCTATAACCTATAGGCCCTCTGTCCAGGGGGGACGTTTCTCCAGCTGTCTCCAGATGTTTCTATTGAGCAGAAGGAACGACAGTGATACAGTAATAACTAACAGAGCCATGACACATATACACACACACACAGTAATAATACAGTAATAACTCCCAGAGCCCTGACTGTATGAGTTCTATCAGCCTGTCCAACTGTAACACCCCACCCCAGTCTGACCCACATACTGAACTATCCCTGTGTGTGTGTGTGTGTGTGTGTGTGTGTGTGTGTGTGTGTGTGTGTGTGTGTGTGTGTGTGTGTGTGTGTGTGTGTGTGTGTGTGTGTGTGTGTGAGATAATCAGTAGGAAGGACACTGCACTTCACGACTTAGTGTTTCCCCTAAGTACCCCCCCCCCTCTTCTGTTTAGGTATTAAAACAGATATATGTGGAATTCAATAGATTATATGGGATTCAATAGACTTTGGTATGTTTGGATCGTTTCAGTCGT
Organism: Salmo trutta; assembly: GCF_901001165.1. Classification (NCBI taxonomy): domain Eukaryota; kingdom Metazoa; phylum Chordata; class Actinopteri; order Salmoniformes; family Salmonidae; genus Salmo; species Salmo trutta. The sequence continues at coordinate 28,423,064 of NC_042980.1, read as the reverse complement.
CATCTGGGTTTCCATGGTGACTGAGTCATATCTAGTGTACCGACCGTCTGAACCCACCTGCTGACTAAAATTAACAAAACAGATGAAACACTTTTATCCACCTAGATGGATTTGGTTACATCTAGATTAAGTCATGTCTATAGACCCTTCCCATCTGTTATGGAGATAAGTGAGACATATTGTCCATAGGTGAAACAACATTACCCTATTATATTATAATGCAGCTGCAATGTCCTGGGAGAGGAACACAGACAGTGATATTTCATAAAGAAATAAATAAAAGGTCTCTATAATACTAGTGTAATAGAGTTAATACATGTCTAATAGGAGATTCTTGGATTTGACACATGAAGCATGTGGAAAATGTAGGTGGGGGGCTTCTACTAAGCTAACATATGGAATTGTTTTAAGATGGTCATACCATTGATCATTTAGCTATTTGATTTTGGATTTTAGAACCCTTTTAGGTATTAAACAAATATTTAAAATATTGAATTTGGCCTTTATTACTATAACCCATAGAAACGCATTGAATAACACATTAATGGCAAAAATAAAGGTTTTGAAGTGTCTGTTTTATATCAAGGAGATATACTGCACAGTACACATATTTAACCCCTTTTTTGGGCTCAAAACTACCTCCATACTTCCATTCATTTGTATGGGTTACCTTCAGATGAGTCCCGTGACACTTGTGTAAGTCTTGTGTAAGTCTCATCTTTCCATAGAGTGATTATAATAGTTTGTAGGCCAAACCATTCAGACGCTTCAGACGTTTTCATGAGAAGAACGACTTTCGGGATGTCTCATGGTCTGACAAACACTGCTGTAGCTCGGCCACCTTCCACTGCAGATGCGTAATTCCGACATAGGCGGATGTGGTAGATTGAGATACAGCCCATGCTGTAGCTTAAACTGACACATTTTGATGGGGATTATTTTATTATGTTACTTAGATTGACGCAATAGACACTTAAGGATTATTAAGAGCCATTTCCTGGTTTCTCTGCTGAGACTCATGGGATACAAAGCCTCAGGTTCCCAAACAAACCCACTGTTTCTGTCCCTCCCAGGACACATACACACACCCAACAGACTATGCCTTGATCAGCAGGCTGAATTCCTTTTATCTTTTATTTATAAAATGTAACAGTTGGAAAAAAAAGCATAATTGACAGAAGGTTAGTGAGAGATTCGAGAGAAATCTCTCTCTTTATGACAAGAGGCACAAAATAACAACGTTATATTTCAGTCTTAACAAGACAAATAATTTAAACAAAATTAAAACATGATGATATCAGCTTTTATATGGATATTACACATGCGTGATCTGACACTGGAGCCACACACACATCTATGCTACTGTATACAAAAATACCATCTTGAAAGACTTGGTAACTGTTGTTTTATTTGACAGATCTGGGATGTATGTAGCCTACAGCCTAATGGCTGGAAGAGGGGTCGAGTCTGCAGGGTTGGAGTGCTGCAGACACAGAGCTGCAGACACAGAGCGCTGCAGACACAGAGCTGCAGACACAGAGTGCTGCAGACACAGAGCTGCAGACACAGAGCGCTGCAGACACAGAGCTGCAGACACAGAGCGCTGCAGACACAGAGCGCTGCAGACACAGAGCTTGCAGACACAGAGCGCTGCAGACACAGAGCTGCAGACACAGAGCGCTGCAGACACAGAGCGCTGCAGACACAGAGCGCTGCAGACACAGAGCTGCAGACACAGAGAGCTGCAGACACAGAGCTGCAGACACAGAGCGCTGCAGACACAGAGCGCTGCAGACACAGAGCTCTGCAGACACAGAGCTGCAGACACAGAGAGCTGCAGACACAGAGCGCTGCAGACACAGAGCTCTGCAGCCTCCTGTGGCTCCACAGAACTATCATTGGAGGAGTTCTGTGACCACTATCAAACGTTTGTTCTGCTCATAAATACACAACTATACACAGGACTCAAAAGGCCACTTTAGATATTATGGAGGTAAAAGTTCAGAAAGGTTGTAATACAGAGCTGAATATGTTACATGTTGCTGATGCTGATGTTGCTGATGCTGATGTTGCTGATGCTGATGTTTTTACTCCCTGATATAGTCTGTGATGTTGACACTATTTCTTGTTGTTGAATAATGCAGTTGCTTCTCAGAGCTGCTCATTGCTTTTATAACTCACACACTATGGCTGTGAGATCTATATCACACTATGGCTGTAAGATGTGTAACACACTATGGCTGTAAGATGTGTAACACACTATGGCTGTAAGATGTGTAACACACTATGGCTGTAAGATGTGTAACACACTATGGCTGTAAGATGTGTAACACACTATGGCTGTAAGATGTTTAACACACTATGGCTCTAAGATGTGTAACACACTATGGCTGTAAGATGTGTAACACACTATGGCTGTAAGATGTGTAACACACTATGGCTGTAAGATGTTTAACACACTATGGCTGTAAGATGTGTAACACACTATGGCTGAAAGATGCATAACACACTATGGCTGTGAGATCTATAACACACTATGGCTGAAAGATGCATAACACACTATGTCTGTAAGATGCATAACACACTATGGCTGTAAGATGCATAACACACTATGGCTGTAAGAAGTGTAACACACTATTTCTGTAAGATGCATAACACACTATGTCTGTAAGATGCATAACACACTATGGCTGTAAGATGCATAACACACTATGGCTGTAAGATGCATAACACACTATGGCTGTAAGATGCATAACACACTATGTCTGTAAGATGCATAACACACTATGTCTGTAAGATGCATAACACACTATGGCTGAATCAGAACCGGACGTGATTGGGAGTCCCATAGTTCTTAACTGGCTTTCCTAGTTAAATAAAGGTACAATTTAAAAAAAGAAAGATGCATAACACACTTGCTGTAAAATGCATTTGGTTTTATACTCTCTATTTACTATCTTTTATCAGTCTTTGGTTGAACAGTATTTTCTGCACTCAACTTTGCAGTTTCTTAGGGCAAAAAGTGTGTGTGTGTGTGTGTATTTGTGTGCGTGTATTTGTGTGTGTGTGTGTGTGTGTGTGTGTGTGTGTGTGTGTGTGTGTGTGTGTGTGTGTGTGTGTGTGTGTGTGTGCCTCCTCCAGACACGAGGATAAGGAGGACCAGGTCTCACTGTGTGTGTGTTTTGTTAGATCACATGTAGATAAGTGGCCTTGGTGTCGGTTCCAATGACGTTCCGTGCAGTACAGCGGTAGAACCCAGTGTCTCTGCTGGTCGGGTTCTGGATCACTAGGGAACCCTGGGGGCTCAGGTACCGGTTGCCATAGAGACGGGCCTGACCTGTGACCCTTAGCTGGGATTGGTCCGGCATCTCCCAGGTGATGGTCGCTCGGGGGGTTGCTATGACGTAGCAGGTGAGCTGCACAGCAACTCCGGGCCGGGTGTAGGTGAGGGGAGGGGGGCCGTTGGTGATGCGAGGGGGGTAGGCGATAACAATCACTGGAACTGTCAGGATAGACAACGTGTCCTGATTGGTGGTTCGGCAGGAGTAGGTCCCCCTGTCGAACACAGACGCCTGCTGCACCGTCAGAGTCCCGTCATCCAGGATTGAGTACTGACCCGTCCCTGCCGTCTGGCCCCGCGAAACGATCACCCCGCTGGGCAACGTCCAGGTCAGAGACTGGGTCTGGCTGGAACTCTGACTGGGGCTGTCTGTCTGGGGACAGGGTAGCCGTAGATTCTCTCCGCTTATGATGCTGACCAGAGAAGCTGATCTGCTGATGACCACAGGCTTCCTCTCCAGGATGACACTCCTCGCTGCCTCTGCCACTGGGCCTCTTGGGCGAGGTGTGTCTTCTCTGAATGGGACTCCTGGTACTGTCCTCTTATCCCCGCCTACTGGGTGAGGTGTCTCTGTGCTGACTTGGCCTCCTAAGTGAGGTTTCTCAGTAGTGACTGGGCCTCTGGGGTGAGGTGTCTCCTCTGTAACTGTGAATCCTGAGCGAGGTTTCTCTGTGCTAACTGGGCCCACTGGGTGAGGTTTCTCTGTGCTGACTGGGCCAATTGGGTAAGGTTTCTCTGTGCTGACTGGGCCTACTGGGTGAGGTTTCTCTGTGCTGACTGGGCCTACTGGGCGAGGTTTCTCTATGCTGACTGGGCCTACTGGATGATGTTTCTCTGTGCTGACTAGGCCTACTGGACGAGATGTCTCTGTGCTGACTGGGCCTACTGGGCGAGGTTTCCCTGTGGTCACTGGGCCTCTGGAGCGAGGTGGGTCCTGTGTGTCTAAAACCTCCAGATGTACCATTATCTGAGCCTCGCCCCTCTCACTGCGAGCAACACACACCAGCAGGCCAGCATCGCTTGCCCTCACCGCCCTCAGCTCCAGGGTTCCGTTGCGGTGTACAGTGAGTCTGCTGCCGTAGTAAGGCGCAGGGAGAACCGCGTTACCAGGCAGGAACCAGGCCAAGCGGGGTGGAGGGAAGCCCTGGGATGGACAGGGCAAAAGAACTGTCTGGCCTCTTAGTGCTGAGACCTTCTGGTCCCCTACATTACTGACCCCATTATGACTAACTTCATTATTAATGACACCATTACCACTACTGACACCATTACCAGTACTGCCCGACTGAACCCTCCCTGCAGACTGACTGATGGTGATCACAGCACTGAGTCCACTACCGCTACCAACAGCTGTATGTCTGTCTGTCCCATCGAGTCCACCCCTAGCCCCATTGAGAGTGAAGCTGGGTGGGGTCATGCTCACCTCCACCCCCATCACCTTGCTCCTCTCCCCAGCCACGTTGCTGGCTCGGCAGGTGTAGTTTCCTCCGTCAGCCCCTCTAGCCCCCTGGATCACCAAGGAGCCATCTGGACGCATTACAACTGGACCGGACCCCCCCACAGGGATGACACGATTGATTGGAGAGAACCATGTGATTGTAGGGATGGGCTCTCCTTTGGCCCCACAGTTCAGAGCCACCACGCCCCCTTGTTGCACCTTGATGACCTGATATCTCGTTCTGGGGAAGGAAGGGGGTGAGGTAAGGACTTTGATCATCACCCTCATGGAGTCTCTCCCCATCTGGTTCTCAGCGTGGCAGACGTACTCCCCCTCCTCCCCCATCCTCACTGAGGGGAGGAACAGAGTCCCGTTGTCAAACACCACCAGCCGCCTCCTCCGTCCCCCTTTCTCCTCCCCTTGCAACATTACGCTGTTCACTGAGGTTCCGTCCGGTAGGCTCCATCTCACTGCGGGGTCGGGCTGCCCGGTCGCCAGACAGTCTACCTGTAAAGCTGCTCCATACGATACCACCTTCTGATTGGACGGCTGCTTTGGCTCAATCTTAGCGGGTTTAGCGGGCTTTGTGACCACGGTGACATGGAGGAGGCGGTAGTCATCAGCCATCTTATTTCGTGCGACACATAAATAGTCCCCCCCGTCTTTCTCCGTCACAGACTGGATATACAGCGTTCCATTACAGTGTACCTTCATCCTCTTGTCAAAACTGGAAATACAACACAGAGAGGATAAGGTTTGATACATCAGCACAAGACACAGACAATCAATCAACACAACAGAGACAGACTAGATTAAACAGATCAGTAATCAATATGGACAAGTACACACCTGTAGTGGGCATCCACTAGTTTCTTGCCAGGTACCCTCCAGACCACTCTAGGCTCTGGGTTGCCGGTTGCTGAACATTGAAGGAGCAGAGTTTCACCATATACAACTATAGAATTGGATGGAGAGGTGGAGAGGATCTTAGCCTTACTGAGGGGCGAGGAGGGCCGGAGAGGAGGGTTAAGGACGGCTGAAGAGGGGTTCAGGTCAGAGTTACTGTTAATGGAAGAGGAGGATGTAGTTTTATCTCTGGAGACAACACCTCCTCCTTCATCTCCAGTCACCAAAACCCTCACTGTCCTCTTATCCCCGCCCACTGCATTAGTCGCCAGACACTCGTAGCTCCCAGAGTCCTTAGTGGAAAGCTTGCGTATCAGCAAGGTGGCGTTGGGGAGGACAAACAGGTTCCCGTTGAGGAATTGAGAGGGGAGCAGCAGCGTACCATCTGGGGTCCTCCAGCGGATGGAGGGAGCGGGGGCCCCCCGGGCAGAGCAGTGGGCGTAGACAGGCATGCCAGCGGGCTGGGTTACCCTCTCCTCTCTCAGCTGCTGGATGGCTGGAGGCAGGAAGGAGACATGGAGTCGGACTGACAGACTGCTTGCCCCTGCTGGGTTGGAGGCTACACAGCGATACAGACCTCTGTCTGCTGGGCCGACAGCCACAATACGCAGAGTACCATTAGGGAATATAGACACCCGGGGGTGAGGGCCTTGGGCAGGGTTGGAGTTAAGGTCGGGGGTTAGGATGGAGCGGTCAGGTAGCACCCAGGACAGCAGAGGGGCAGGCACCCCCTGAGCCTGACACTCCCACCTCACCTCGCCCCCCTGGTGCACCGTGGCCTCTCTGTGAGTGGGTAGCTGAATGCGTGGTGGGCGGGACCAGACCTCCAGATTCACCATCGCGCGGTCAAGACCCACAGAGTTCTGTGCGCTGCAGATATATGTCCCCCGGTCCTGGACCTGCACGCTCCGGATGAGAAAGGTTCCATTGGGTAGGACCTGGAAACGCTCTGCCTTGGTGTCCAGTGATATCACAGCTCCTGGGCCAGACAGAAATACAGTTGAAGTTGGAAGTTTACATACACTTAGGTTGGAGTCATTAAAACTCGTTTTTCAACCACTTCACAAATTTCTTGTTAACAAACTATAGTTTTGGCAAGTCGGTTAGGACATCTACTTTGTGCATGACACAAGTAATTTTTCCAACAATTGTTTACAGACAGATTATGTCACTTAGAATTCACTATCACAATTCCAGTGGGTCAGAAGTTTACATACACTAAGTTGACTGTGCATTTAAACAGCTTGGAAAATTCCAGAAAATGATTTCATGGCTTTAGAAGCTTCTGATAGGCGAATTGACATCATTTGAGTCAATTGGAGGTGTACCTGTGGATGTATTTCAAGGCCTACCTTCAAACTCAGTGCCTCTTTGCTTGATATCATGGGAAAATCTAAAGAAATCAGCCAAGACCTCAGAAAAAGAATTGTAGACCTCCACAAGTCTGGTTCATCCTTGGGAGCAATTTCCAAACACCTGAAGGTACCACGTTCATCTGTACAAACAATAGTATGCAAGTATAAACACCATGGGACCACGCAGCCGTCATACCGCTCAGGAAGGAGACGCGTTCTGTCTCCTAGAGATGAACGTACTTTGGTGCGAAAAATGCAAATCAATCCCAGAACAACAGCAAAGGACCCTGTGAAGATGCTGGAGGTAACAGGTGCAAAAGTATCTATATCCACAGTAAAACGAGTCCTATATTAACATAACCTGAAAGGCCACTCAGCAAGGAAGAAGCCACTGCTCCAAAACCGCCATAAAAAATCCAGACTACGGTTTGCAACTGCACATGGGGACAAAGATCGTACTTTTTGGAGAAATGTCCTCGGGTCTGATGAAACAAAAATAGAACTGTTTGGCCATAATGACCATTATTATGTTTGGAGGAAAAAGGGGGAGGCTTGCAAGCCGAAGAATACCATCCCAACCATGAAGTATGGTGTGGCAGCATAATGTTGTTGGGGTGCTTTGCTACAGGACGGACTGGTGCGCTTCACAAAATAGATGGCATCACGAGGGAGGAAAATGATGTGGTCGCAAATGGGTCTTCCAAATGGACAATGACCCCAAGCATACTTCCAAAGTTGTGGCAAAATGGCTTAAGGACAACAAAGTCAAGGTATTGGAGTGGCCATCACAAAGCCATGACCTCAACCCTATAGAAATTTGTGGGCAGAACTGAAAAAGCGTGTGCGAGCAAAGAGGCCTACAAACCCGACTCAGCTCTGTCAGGAGGAATGGGCCAAAATTCACCCAACTTATTGTGGGAAGCTTGTGGAAGGCTACCCAAAACGTTTGACCCAATTTAAATAATTTAAAAGGCAATGCTACCAAATACTAATTGAGTGTATGTAAACTTCTGACCCACTGGGAATGTGATGAAAGAAATAAAAGCTGAAATAAATCATTCTCTGTACTATTATTCTGACATTTCACATTCTTAAAATTAAGTGGTGATCCTAACTGACCTAATACAGGGAATTGTTACTATGATTAAAAACTGAGTTTAAATGTATTTGGCTAAGGTGTATGTAAACCTCCACTTCAACTGTACATATTGAGTGCCGTATTGTGTGACAGTAGTGAGTGCATTGAGTAAGGTGTATGTATGACAAAGTACGTATTATGTGTATGTGAGTGACAGTAGCATGTATTGTGTGTAGAATTGAGAGTAGAGTATGTGGTGTACCTGTGGAGACCTTGATCCAGGTGATTGTCGGAGGAGGCTGTCCAATGGCCTCGCATGGCAGGAGGGCGTCACTCTCAGCTGGGACAGACATGGGGCGCACGTGGGGGGGAGTGATAAGGGGCCTGACACGCAGGACAGGGCTCTGGGGGGGGCGTTGGGCAGTCACACTACGGTGTGGAGAGAGGGGATGGGAACGAGGAGTAGAGCAAGTGTTGACCTCGGCCTGAGGGTCTGTGGTGGGTGGGGAGGTGTTGGGGGGGCTGGACGGAGCTCTCGTGGTGGGGACTGCAGAGGAAGGGGTCTCTAAAATGTCTTGGAGAAGAAGTTTGGGGTTGACACGGTGTGGGAGAGAGGGTGCGTGTTTTATTGGGGGTGGAGTTCTGACTGGGTCAGGCCTAGTGATAAGGTGTTGTGGGTAGTTGGGGTAAGGTGGGGGGTGGTAGCGACTGCCATGTGAGTCTGGGATGGAGTTTAGCCCAGGATTCCTCCAGACTGTTGTAGTAGTAGGAGTGGTAGTAGTAGTTGTAGGAATAGTGGTAGTAGTTGTAGGAATAGTGGTAGTAGTTGTAGGAATAGTGGTAGTAGTTGTAGGAATAGTGGTAGTAGTTGTGGGAATAGTGGTAGTAGTTGTGGGAATAGTGGTAGTAGTTGTAGGAATAGTGGTAGTAGTTGTGGGAATAGTGGTAGTAGTTGTGGGAATAGTGGTAGTAGTTGTGGGAATAGTGGTAGTAGTTGTGGGAATAGTTATAGTGTTAGTTATTCTAATGGAGGTGATGACTGTAGAGGAGGTGATGGCTGAAACAGTGGCAGCTGCTGTATCAGTTGTGTTTGGGGACAGTAGTTGTGTTGTAGATGAAAGAGAGCTGTTTATTTCTGACTCTGGCTGTCTCTCCTCTGGTTTATCAGGTGCTAGATAGACTGGTTCCATCTCTCTGTGTTCTTCATCAGTGGCTGGTGGTTCTATCTCTCTGTGTTCTTCATCAGTGGCTGGTCGTTCCATCTCTCTGTGTTCTTCATCAGTGGCTGGTGGTTCCATCTCTCTGTGTTCTTCATCAGTGGCTGGTCGTTCCATCTCTCTGTGTTCTTCATCAGTGGCTGGTGGTTCCATCTCTCTGTGTTTTTCATCAGTGGCTGGTGGTTCTCTCTCTCTGTGTTCTTCATCAGTGGCTGGTGGTTCTCTCTCTCTGTGTTCTTCATCAGTGGCTGGTGGTTCTCTCTCTCTGTGTTCTTCATCAGTGGCTGGTGGTTCTACCTCTCTGTGTTCTTCATCAGTGGCTGGTGGTTCTACCTCTCTGTGTTCTTCATCAGTGGCTGGTGGTTCTACCTCTCTGTGTTCTTCATCAGTGGCTGGTGGTTCTACCTCTCTGTGTTCTTCATCAGTGGCTGGTGGTTCCGTCTCTCTGTGTAATTCATCAGTGGCTGGTGGTTCCGTCTCTCTGTGTTCTTCATCAGTGGCTGGTGGTTCTCTTTCTCTGTGTTCTTCATCAGTGGCTGGTGGTTCCATCTCTCTGTGTTCTTCATCAGTGGCTGGTGGTTCTCTCTCTCTGTGTTCTTCATCAGTGGCTGGTGGTTCTCTCTCTCTGTGTTCTTCATCAGTGGCTGGCGGTTCCATCTCTCTGTGTTCTTCATCAGTGGCTGGTGGTTCCATCTCTCTGTGTTCTTCATCAGTGGCTGGTGGTTCTCTCTCTCTGTGTTCTTCATCAGTGGCTGGTGGTTCCATCTCTCTGTGTTCTTCATCAGTGGCTGGTGGTTCTACCTCTCTGTGTTCTTCATCAGTGGCTGGTGGTTCCACTTCTCTGTGTTCTTCATCAGTGGCTGGTGGTTCTCTCTCTCTATGTTCTTCATCAGTGGCTGGTGGTTCTCTCTCTCTGTGTTCTTCATCAGTGGCTGGTGGTTCTCTCTCTCTGTGTTCTTCAACAGTGGCTGGTGGTTCTACCTCTCTGTGTTCTTCATCAGTGGCTGGTGGTTCTACCTCACTGTGTTCCTCATCAGTTGCTGGTGGTTCTATTTCACTGGGTTCTTCATCAGTGGCTGGTGGTTCTTCCTCATTGGGATCTTCATCAGCAGCTGGGTAGAGGGGTTCTATCTCACTGGGTTCTTTCTCAGTGCCAGTAGGTGTTGTTCTGCCTGGTGTGGTTCCAGACTGAGGGGGAGTTGTTTTGATATCCTCTGGGTTGTGTTGGTTGAAGACAGATGGAACCTGCTCTTTTGGAGTGGCCCAGACCTGAACCTCTGTTTCAGCATAACTCTGTTTGTCTGTATCACTGTGTGTAACTGTGGGTGTATGTTGGTCTGTGTGTGTACTAGTTGTTGTGACTGTGGGTGTATGTTTGCCAGTGTGTGTGTGAGTGTGTGTGCAAATCTGTGTGTGTGTGCTAGTCGTTTGGGACCTGTCAGGGAGCCAAGAAGCAGTGTTTGCTGAGTGAGTCACCCTGTCTGTGTGTGTCTGGGGGGGAGAGGCAGGAAAGAAGGCAGGGGGGGAGACGGATGTGCTTGATGGAGCAGTGATCCTAGTAGAGGATGGAGCAGTAGTTATAGTAGTGGTTGTAGCAGCTGCTGGCAGTTCCCTGGGGTCTGCAAGTGCTGCTCTGGGGGTATTCTGGTGAGGGGAGGTTGGACCTGGGGTATTCTGGCGAGAGGAGGTTGGACCTGGGGTATTCTGGCGAGGGGAGGTTGGACCTGGGGTATTCTGGCGAGGGGAGGTTAGACCTGGGGTATTCTGGCGAGGGGAGGTTGGACCTGGGGCATTCTGTGGGGCGATGGGTCGTCCTCTGGGTCTGTTGATGCGTCTCCTCTGGCCGGGCCTTCTCCTGGAATTCCAGGGGATTCTGGATTGTGACGGGACAGAGTTGGAGAATGTTACCTGTCCAGAGTTTGTTGTTCCATACCTTCCCCTCTCACCTGTGGTCCTTACAGGATTAAGGACCACCTCTTTGCTAATGGCATTGATGCTGGAGGTTGGCTTTGTGCTTTTAGGAGAACTCTCTGTCTCTGTTCCTGTCCCTGTATCTGTGTCTGTGTTTGACTGAGGGGTCAGGGGGAAGTTATTGGTCTGATCTGCAGTGTTTGTTGTCTCTGGGGCCACTCTATCCTTTGTTAGCAAGTCTGGGATCAGTGATGTGTGGACAGTGTTCAACCCCTCTTCCTGTAGACTGGGGACATCTATGGAAAAACCCTCTGTGGTATCAGCCTCTGACTCCAATACAGTACGTTGAGGGGATTTTCTTCCCACTGTAACCTCTGGTGTGCTCTTTGGTAGTGTGGTGTTTGGTAGTGTGATGTTTGGTTGTGTGGTCTTTGGTTGTGTGCTGCCTGGCTTTATTCTGGTTGTCTGCATTCTGGTTGTCTTTGCTTCAGTTGGGGTTGAGGTGGTTGTCTTTGCTTCAGTTGGGGTTGAGGTGGTTGTCTTTGCTTCAGTTGGGGTTGAGGTGGTTGTCTTTGCTTCAGTTGGGGTTGAGGTGGTTGTCTTTGCTTCAGTTGGGGTTGAGGTGGTTGTTTTTGCTTCAGTTGGGGTTGAGGTGGTTGTCTTTGCTTCAGTTGGGGTTGAGGTGGTTGTCTTTGCTTCAGTTGGGGTTGAGGTGGTTGTCTTTGCTTCAGTTGGGGTTGAGGTGGTTGTTTTTGCTTCAGTTGGGGTTGAGGTGGTTGTCTTTGCTTCAGTTGGGGTTGAGGTGGTTGTCTTTGCTTCAGTTGGGGTTGAGGTGGTTGTTTTTGCTTCAGTTGGGGTTGAGGTGGTTGTCTTTGATTCAGTTGGGGTTGAGGTGGTTTCCTTTGCTTCAGTTGGGGTTGAGGTGGTTATCTTTGCTCTAGTTGGGGGGGCTGAGGTGGTAGTACGTGTTCTAGTTGGGGTTGATATATATAGGGAGTCTGTGATTTTAGGGGCAGTCCTTTCACGTATCTTAGCCAGCAGCTCGGCCCATTTCTGAGGGTCAATCTTGTGTTTGGCCAGGTTAAACCTCCGGCGGCCCTCCAGCCTGTTCCTCTTCTGCTCCACAGGGAAGCCTCTCCTCAGGGGCCTCCTGCCCCTCTGAGGGGGTCCGCCTCCCTCCACCCTCACCATGTGGGATCTGATGGGGGGGCGCCGTGTCAGGGGAGGTTTAGGTCTAAGACCTCTCCTCCTGGTGTTACCTGCCCTGGTGGACAGTATGTTCTCCTCCCCCCCCTTGTCATTTCCTGACACCCCCTCTTCAACCTCCTTGACCCCTAGAGGGGCTGGTACCCTGTTGGACAACCCCACCAAAGACTGTGGCCTCATGGGATATCTCATGCGTGATGAGGTGTCAGAAGGACGTGGGGTTAGAATCAGTCTGGTGGAGTGGGAGTCAGCACCGTGCTGGTTCACCGCTACACAACGGTATAGTCCTGCGTCTCTCTGCCTAGGGAAGGGGAGAGACAGGGTACCATTGGCTAAAACAGTCACCCCTGCCTCCCCCGTTCTTCTCCCCTTGTTCCTACTCCCTACCACTCCCCCGTCAGGAAGAACCCAGTTCACCTCAACCCTCGGTGAACCAGAGGCCTCACACGGTAGACTGACAGGGTCTCCAACCAATCCAGTCACAGCAGGGCCTAGCTCCTCCCCTGGGGGAGGGTTGGATGATTCTACTACCACCAGACGGAGGGGGAGAACATCAACATTTCCCCCCGCCCGCGCCACGCAGTAGTACAGTCCAGCATCAGAGTGATCCACTCTCTGCAGGATCAGCCCTTGGCCAGACACCCGGACCCTACCATCTGAGCTGTGGTAGGGGAAGGAGACTGTTGAACCATCTGGAAACACCCATTGGAGCCTGGGGTCTCCAGAGCTTAGGTCTGCAGTAGAGCTAAGGACAGGACAGGGCAGGTGGACCTGGCTGTCTGTGGCTGCTGTAAAAGCTGTGTGGGTGTGGTTGGTCTGGATGAGGACCCAGGGGTGTGGGGATGGGGGGTCTGGGGGGGCAGACACCAGGGTGGACAGGGTCAGTTTAACCCTGTGGGTGCTGGACTGAGCTCTGTTGAACTGGAGACTGACATGGGGCTGCAGTAACCAGGCAGGCTGGGCTTGGACACTGGCCCTGACCCCTGTATGGTAGTAGCCCTCTCTCTCTGCTCTCTGTCTGTACCTGAAGGACATGAAATTAATGTGTTGTGGTTAAAACAAAATTGTAGGATAATAACAGAGGAATGTGTGTGTTTCTGTAATTTCATACCTGTAGGCAAGTGTTGGGGCTTTACTCAACATGATTTCTCTCTGAAGCCTGGCAGGTGTCTCACTGTAGTAGGCCATCAGCCTCCACAGCCTCTCATAGCTGTGCCCATCCACCCCACAGACCAGGGAAAGGGAAAGAGAGAGGGAGAGGGGGGTGAAGGAGGAGGAAAGTTGTGGTGGGGTAATGTCAGGAGTCTGTGAGGAGTGTGTGATGTTACACTTCAGATCAACGGCATTCCCCTGTTGGTCGGACATCCCCAAGAAGGCGTGACCTAAAGCCTCTCTAAAAGTTTCTATTGACTGAATTTCGCCATCCTCCTGAGATGAGGCTCTGGAATTGGTGGCAATTACAGGCGAGGTGCAGGATAAGTCTTTCTGCTGCAAAAGACCACGTCCCTTCAGGTGATTGGGTGAGGCACAGACCAGGCACTGTGGCCCCGGACATTTCAACAACCCTGAGAGAGAAGAGAAGAATCAGTATTTCCTCACCCAAATAAGCATCCCAGTTCCAGTGATTTTGAGACTAGTGTAAGGACTAGGGGTTAGTGTAGTGTGATTGTCACCTAGGTGAGAGATGCTCCAGGCCTGCAGCCAAGCCATGCTGCAGTCGCAGGTCCAGGGGTTGGCCTGCAGAGCAAGGGACTCCAGAAGAGGGGCGGTCCTCAGTATGTCTCTGGGCAGGTTAGTCAGACTGTTGTTGGACACGTCCAGATGCCTGGGGAGAGGAGGGGGATAGTCCAATCACAAATGACACCCTATTCCCTAAGTAGTGCACTACCTTTTAGGTGTGACCTATGACTAAGAGTGAATAAATGAATAAATGAAGACTGTAGAAAACCCACCTGAGGGTGGAGTAGCAGAATGTCTGCAGTAGGGACAGAGTGCAGAAGGCCTGGGGATGCAGCTGGTGGAGCCGGTTCCCCTGCAGCCGGATCAGTCTGAGGTTGGGGAGGCGGAGCAGGGCCTGGGGGTGGAGGGACTGCAGCCAGTTGTGATCCAGGTGGAGGCGCTGTAGAGAGGACAGGCCTGAGAAGCTCTCTGCTGAGATCTCCCTCAGCTTGTTATAGCTCAGCTTCAGGACCTGGGGGGGAGAGGGATGGATGGATGGATCATTGAATGAAGGATCATTGAAAATACATGGTATAAACTCCTCCAGCTATAAACAACAATACATACACATCAATGTGAGTCAAATGAACACAAATACACAATATAATAACAGTGTCTAAGTGCAATAGAACAATTGACATTTGCTTCCAATTATTAGCTAATTTGACCCCTCTCCTCTCAGTACCTGAAGGGAGGACAGATCTTGGAAAGCTCCGTCAGGAATCTCATGGATGTCATTCCCATGAAGCATCAGCAGTGCCAGCCTCCTCAGACCAGCCAATGAGCTGTCTGGGATCCTGCTGATACTGTTGAACCTTTTAGAGACCAGAGAGAAACAGCATCAACCAATGGAATGCCTTTAAAATGTGTGTGTGAGAGTGAGAGTGAAAGTGAAAGTGAGAGCGAGAGAGAAAGAGCTAGAGAGAGAGAGAGAAGTACAAACCCTCCAACCCAAAAAGGCCTGTGGTGTTGATGGTATCCTCAATAAAATGATAAAATATACAGACAACAAATTCCAATTGGCTATACTTAAACTCTTGAACATCATCCTTAGCTCTGGCATCCTCCCCAATATTTGGAACCAAGTGCTGATCACCCCAATCCACAAAAGTGGAGACAAATTTGACCCCAATAATTACCGTGGGATATGCGTCAACAGCAACCTTGGGAAAATCCTCTGCATTATCATTAACAGCAGACTCGTACATTTCCAATGTACTGAGCAAATGTCAAATTTGCTTTTTACCAAATTACCGTACGACAGACCACGTGTTCACCCTGCACACCCTAATTGACAAAGAAACAAACCAAAACAAAGCCAAAGTCTTCACATGCTTTGTTGATTTAAAAAATGCCTTTGACCTTTTAGCATGAGGGTCTGCTATACAAATTGATGGAAAGTGGTGTTGGGGGAAAAACATAAAATCCATGTACACAAACAACAAGTGTGCGGTTAAAATTGGCAAAAAACACACATTTCTTTCCACAGGGCCGTGGGGCGAGACAGGGATGCAGCTTAAGGCCAACCCTCTTTAACATATACAGCTCTGGAAAAAATTAAGAGACCACTGCAAAATAATCAGTTTCTCTGGTTTTACTATTTATAGGTATGTGTTTGGGTAAAATGAACATTTTTGCTTTATTCTATATTCTATAAACTGAAAGCTGTGATTGAAAATCAGGGTTATTCCACCAAATATTGATTTCTGAATTCTTCCTAAGTTAAAACATTAGTATTGTGATGTTTAAAAATGAGTATAAACGTATTTTCTTTGCATTATTCGAGGTCTAACAACACTGCATCTTTTTTGTTATTTTAACCAGTTGTCATTTTCTGCAAATAAATGTTCTAAATGACAATATTTTTAATTGGAATTTGGGAGAAATGTTGTCAGGAGTTTATAGAATAAAACAAAACAATTTATTTTACCCAAACACAAACCTATAAATAGTAAAACCAGAGAAACTGATTATTTTGCAGTGGTCTCTTAATTTTTTCCAGAGCTGTATATCAACAAATTGGCAAGGGCACTAGAACAGTCTGCAGCACCCGGCCTCACCCTACTAGAATCTGAAGTCAAATGTCTACTGTTTGCTGATGATCTGGTGCTTCTGTCACTAACCAAGGACAGCCTACAGCAGCACCTAGATCTTCTGCACAGATTCTGTCAGACCTGGGCCCTGACAGTAAATCTCAGTAAGACAAAAATAATGGTGTTCCAAAAAAGGTCCAGTTGCCAGGACCACAAATAGAAATTCCATCTAGACACATTGCCCTAGAGCACACAAAAAAACTATACATACCTCGGCCTAAACATCAGCGCCACAGGTAACTTCCACAAAGCTGTGAACAAGCTGAGAGACAAGGCAAGAAGGGCCTTTTATGCCATCAAAAGGAACATAAAATTTGACATACCAATTAGGATCTGGATAAAAATACTTGAATCAGTTATAGAACCCATTGCCCTTTATGGTTGTGAGGTCTGGGGTCCGCTCACCAACCAAGAATTCACAAAATGGGACAAACACCAAATTGAGACTCTGCAAGCAGAATTCTGCAAAAATATCCTCTGTGTACAACGTAAAACACTAAATAATGCATGCAGAGCAGAATTAGGCCGATACCCGCTAAGTATCAAAATCCAGAAAAGAGACCTTAAATTCTACAACCACCTAAAAGGAAGCGATTCCCAAACCTTCCCTAACAAAGCCATCACCTACAGAGAGATTAACCTGGAGAAGAGTCCCCTAAGCAAGCTGGTCCTGGGGCTCTCTTCACAAACACGAACAGAGCCCACAGAGCCCCAGGACAGCAACACAATTAGACCCAACCAAATCATGAGAAAACAAAAAGATAATTACTTGACACATTGGAAAGAATTTACAAAAAACTGAGCTGAACTAGAATGATATTTGTCCCTAAACAGAGAGTACACAGTGGCAGAATACCTGACCACTGTGACTGACCCAAACTTAAGGAAAATGTTTGACTATGTACCCGACTCAGTGAGCATAGCCTTGCTCGGGGCTCCCGAGTGGAGCGAGCCATAGGCAGACCTGGCTCTCAAGAGAAGACAGGCTATGTGCACACTGCCCAGAAAATGAGGTGGAAACTGAGCTGCACTTCCTAACCTCCTGCCAAATGCATGACCACATTAGAGACACATATTTCCCTCAGATTACACAGATCCACAAAGAATTTGAAAACAAGCCCAATTTTGATCAACTCCCATATCTACTGGGTGAAATACCACAGTGTGCCAATTACAGAAGCAAGATTTGTGACCTGTTTCCACAAGAAAGGGGCAACCAGTGAAGAACAAACACCATTGTAAATACAACCCATATTTATGTTTATTTATTTTCCCTTTTGTATCTTAACTATTTGCACATCGTTACAACACTGTATATAGACATAATATGTACATTTGACAGAGAGAGAGAGAGAAAGAGTGTGTGTAGAGAGAGAGAGAGAAAGAGAGAGAAAGAGAGAGATTGTGTGTGTGCAGAGAGAGGGAGAGAGAGAGAGGGAGAGTGTGTGTGTGTGTGTGTGTGTGTGTGTGTGTGTGTGTGTGTGTGTGTGTGTGTGTGTGTGTGTGTGTGTGTGTGTGTGTCTGTTTGTACACAGTCCTTACCCCAGGTTGATGTGTAGTGTGTGTAGAGAGTGTGTGTGTGTGTGTGTGTGTGTGTGTGTGTGTGTGTGTATGTATGTATGTATTTGTACCCAGTCCTTACCCCAGGTTGATGTGTAGTGTGTGTAGAGAGAGAGTGTGTGTGTATGTATTTGTACACAGTCCTTACCCCAGGTTGATGTGTAGTGTGTGTAGAGAGAGAGTGTGTGTGTATGTATTTGTACACAGGCCTTACCCCAGGTTGATGTGTAGTGTGTGTAGAGAGAGAGTGTGTGTGTGTATCTATTTGTACACAGTCCTTACCCCAGGTTGATGTGTAGTGTGTGTAGAGAGAGAGAGAGTGTGTATGTATTTGTACACAGTCCTTACCCCAGGTTGATGTGTAGTGTGTGTAGAGAGAGAGTGTGTGTGTGTATGTATTTGTACACAGTCCTTACCCCAGGTCGATGTGTAGTGTGTGTAGAGAGAGAGAGAGAGAGTGTGTGTGTGTATGTATTTGTACACAGTCCTTACCCCAGGTTGATGTGTAGTGTGTGTAGAGAGAGAGAGTGTGTGTGTATGTATTTGTACACAGTCCTTACCCCAGGTTGATGTGTAGTGTGTGTAGAGAGAGAGTGTGTGTGTATTTGTACACAGTCCTTACCCCAGGTTGATGTGTAGTGTGTGTAGAGAGAGAGAGAGAGAGTGTGTGTGTGTGTGTGTGTATTTGTACACAGTCCTTACCCCAGGTTGATGTGTAGTGTGTGTAGAGAGAGAGAGTGTGTGTGTATGTATTTGTACACAGTCCTTACCCCAGGTTGATGTGTAGTGTGTGTAGAGAGAGAGAGTGTGTGTGTGTATGTATTTGTACACAGTCCTTACCCCAGGTTGATGTGTAGTGTGTGTAGAGAGAGAGTGTGTGTGTATTTGTACACAGTCCTTACCCCAGGTTGATGTGTAGTGTGTGTAGAGAGAGAGTGTGTGTGTATTTGTACACAGTCCTTACCCCAGGTTGATGTGTAGTGTGTGTAGAGAGAGAGAGAGTGAGTGTATGTATTTGTACACAGTCCTTACCCCAGGTTGATGTGTAGTGTGTGTAGAGAGAGAGTGTGTGTGTGTATGTATTTGTACACAGTCCTTACCCCAGGTTGATGTGTAGTGTGTGTAGAGAGAGAGAGTGTGTGTGTATTTGTACACAGTCCTTACCCCAGGTTGATGTGTAGTGTGTGTAGAGGGAGAGAGAGAGAGTGTGTGTGTATGTATTTGTACACAGTCCTTACCCCAGGTTGATGTGTAGTGTGTGTAGAGAGAGAGAGAGAGTGTGTGTGTGTGTATTTGTACACAGTCCTTACCCCAGGTTGATGTGTAGTGTGTGTAGAGAGAGAGAGTGTGTGTGTGTATGTATTTGTACACAGTCCTTACCCCAGGTTGATGTGTAGTGTGTGTAGAGAGAGAGTGTGTGTGTATTTGTACACAGTCCTTACCCCAGGTTGATGTGTAGTGTGTGTAGAGAGAGAGAGAGTGTGTGTGTATGTATTTGTACACAGTCCTTAACCCAGGTTGATGTGTAGTGTGTGTAGAGAGAGAGAGAGTGTGTGTATGTATTTGTACACAGTCCTTACCCCAGGTCGATGTGTAGTGTGTGTAGAGAGAGAGAGAGTGTGTATGTACTTGTACACAGTCCTTACCCCAGGTTGATATGTAGTGTGTGTAGAGTGAGAGAGAGTGTGTGTGTGTATTTGTACACAGTCCTTACCCCAGGTTGATGTGTAGTGTGTGTAGAGAGAGAGAGTGTGTGTGTATGTATTTGTACACAGTCCTTACCCCAGGTTGATGTGTAGTGTGTGTAGAGAGAGAGAGAGTGTGTAGGTATTTGTACACAGTCCTTACCCCAGGTCGATGTGTAGTGTGTGTAGAGAGAGAGAGAGTGTGTATGTACTTGTACACAGTCCTTACCCCAGGTTGATGTGTAGTGTGTGTAGAGAGAGAGAGAGTGTGTAGGTATTTGTACACAGTCCTTACCCCAGGTCGATGTGTAGTGTGTGTAGAGAGAGAGAGAGTGTGTATGTACTTGTACACAGTCCTTACCCCAGGTTGATGTGTAGTGTGTGTAGAGTGAGAGAGAGTGTGTATGTATTTGTACACAGTCCTTACCCCAGGTTGATGTGTAGTGTGTGCTGCGGTAGGGGCTGTGGTATGTTGACCAGAGATCTGAAGGTGCAGTGTAGTTCAGTGGGCTGGTAGCAAGAGCAGGGCAGAGGGCAGGCACAACCAGGGGACACCAGGGTCAGCAACGCCACAGCCAGGGACACACCACACACACTGGGAACCATCTTATATAGGAGGGCCGCTCACTAACAATATAGAAATATATATGTCAATGTGTCACACACACACAGTCTCTGCAGTAACAACTATAATGCAGGGTAACACTTTATTTGGATAGTCCATCTGTAGATGCTCTACAGACTATCAGTAGCATTTCAACTAACTATCTACTAACCCTAACTCTTATCCTAACCCTAAACTTAACCCTTACCCTAAAGCTTATTTTAAACCTAACCTTAGCAAGCATTTACTTATCAACAGTTTGTTAATAGCAGTGGTGGGGAAAGTGCTCAATTGTCCTACTTGAGTAAAAGTAAAGAGATCTTAATAGAAAATGACTCAAGTAAAGTGTGAATGCCACCCAGTAAACTTGAGTAAGTCTAAAAGTATTTGGTTTTAAATATACTTAAGTATCAAAAGTAAATGGAATAGCTAAAATGTATGTAAGTATCAAAAGTAAAATAATAAACCATTTCAAATTCCTTATATTAAGAAAACTAGCCCTCATCATTTTCTTGTTTTTTTATTGACGGATAGCCAGGGTCACACTCCAACACTCAGACATTATTTACAAACGAAGCATTTTTGTTTAGTGAGTCTGCCAGATCAGAAGCAGTAGGGATGGCCAGGGACGTTCCCTTGATAAGTGTGTGAATAGGACCATTGTTGTGTCAAAATGTAACGAGTATTTTAGGGTGTCAGGGAAATTGTATGGAGTAAAAAATACATGATTTTCTTTGGTAATGCAGTGATAGTATGACCATCTGTAGAGTATCTAAATCCGGACAATCCTAATTAAGTGTGTCCTAATGCAGCTACAGTTTCTGCATTCCTAAACACTCTGGGTCAATAACTGTGTTCAGTTGGCCAGTGTTCTACTGAGAGATGATGGCACTGACACACGGCACTGACAAACACTCTAAAGGCATGTGCTGACGTTCCCGTGCAAATTACAGTCTGAGTCTGGTTATTCTAACGTCTTGACCAGCTATCTTTGACATTGCTCTGACATTTAAATATATGTGAATAAATGTAAACAGTAACGTTCACAAAGGAGAAGAACGAGCTATCTAAATTCAACAACTAATAATTTACACCATCTGCGAGCAGAAGCGCCAACTGTTTCCAATTGTTTGTTTCCTATTGTTTTATGCGCGAGTGGCTTTCCTCTAATAATCCACAACCAAGCCCTTAACCATCATCATCTGACTATTAACACTCTTGACCCGATTCTGATACTGACTATTCTGTGACTGACTGCAAAACCAGCTGCCACAGAGAGTGATGAAATTGAAGAAAAGCATACATTTTCCTCGGTGCGTAAACGCATAAATATGATACAACTTTACAACTTTACATTGCATTGACGTACATTTTAAATACATTTTAAATACATTTTAGCATCTAGCGGGAATTTGACAGAAGTTTCCCCGGTCATAATATGAATAGTAGGATGAGCATTTCATTTGGGAGCTATAACTTTCAATTTACCTGGCAATCCTTCAAATCGAAGATATCAATATTCTTCATTTCTTTATAGTCCAATTCCCATCAAGTGCTCATTTTTATCCAAATGACGATTTGGCAACGGTAGAAATTATAGAAAGCCTTATCATTTATGTAGTATAATATTGGCATTCAAAATGTTACTGACGTTTCAATAGACTACAACTTTATCCATTGAAAATAACAGAGTTGAAAACCAGTAGCCTATACAATCCAAGAAAAAACGAATATATCTTTGGTATTCCCACACAGCACGTCTTGTGCAGTTGAAAGGAAGGGAAGGGATAAGAAAGAAAGGATTGTAAAAAAGAATCTCGATCCCACGCGCTGTGCGCAATAGTCAAGGGACGAGGTAACTTCTCTCCGGATAGCCTGGTCTCATAAACTACACGTAACATAGTACATTTAAATCAGGGGCATGCAAATTAGTATGATATGTTATGTTTAGAATGGTTACGTAACACAAAAGGTTATTTAAGCCAAAGACAAAATGAGGGTGGTTGGTTGGGTGTACAACACGAATGTCTAGCAACCCAAAGGTTGATTGTTCAAATCTCATCATGGACAACTTTAGCTAATTAGCAACTTTTCACCTACTTACTACTTTTAAGCAACCTAACTAAAGTTAGCCACAACAAATTGAAATTCATAACATATCATGCATTTTGCAAATTCATAACATATTGTATGTTTTGCAAATTCGTTACGTATCATACGAGTTGTAATTCATAACACATTATAAGAAATGGATGATGGACATCCACAAATTAATACATACTATACAAACTGTAATATATCATACTAAATGGAGTGTCTTGGATTTACAGACAGAATAATATGAAATGCTCTGAGACCAGGTTGCTGAGGAGGGGGTCTGAGTGGGTGACTTCCTCTTTCAGAGAATTGTATCTGTAATGAAAAGTGAGACAACCTGATAAGTTTGCCCATTAGTCTATATTTAACCTTTTGCCTACCCTGACTAGAGCTGTGGAGCATGTGCTGTGGCAAGTCGGAGACTGTGCCTGTGTTATGTTGTGATACAACTGGGGGGTCTGATGATGCTGGGAGAGTTCAGACAGGTGTGTGTTGTGGCAGGGGGGGTCCCACGCCCTCACACCTCCAGAGCTAAAGGGGGAAACCTGGAGGTGTGGAAATATCCAAGGGCTCCTCAGCTGTTGTTCTCAGGGCCTTGGCCACGTGGGTGTGTGTCCTTTATTTCTCTGTCCCATCTCTAAATCTCTCTCTCTTTTTCTTCCTCTTTCTCTCTGTCTGAGATATCTCTGTTATAGGTATCAGTAGTTCTGTAGCTGCTCTCCTGTTCTAGTGAAACCCATCCAGCCAGGCTGTAGAAAGCATTAGGCCCAAACCCATTTAGGCAGTCCCTCAGTCCCACACAGTTACATAACAGCAAAGCAGTGACCCAGTCCCATTCAGTCCAACACAGTCCCCATTATAATATGAGGTTGCCATCATAATGCAGCTGGAATTCATAGTGTCTGACTGTCTGGCCTGCATGCTGTAATGGCATGATGGCGACAGAACAGAGCACCGCAGTGGCACAGAAAGCAGA
Source organism: Salmo trutta (assembly GCF_901001165.1). Taxonomy (NCBI): domain Eukaryota; kingdom Metazoa; phylum Chordata; class Actinopteri; order Salmoniformes; family Salmonidae; genus Salmo; species Salmo trutta. The sequence continues at coordinate 28,399,879 of NC_042980.1, read as the reverse complement.
AAGTATATTCTCGTTTCCCTCTGAGGGGTTTCTGGACATTGTCTGAAGCAGTCATTTGTGATAGCTCATATTGGGCATGGTCAGAAGCCGTAGGTTTTAGGGTAGGTCTATATAATGTTGTAATATAGCCTTGGGGCTGGTCAGAAGCAGAGTAGAGTGTAATATTGGGCATGGTCAGAAGCACAGCCCTGTTAAATGATTTCCCTTAAATCAATGTGGATTCTCTCTGAGTCATGAGCTAAACTAATGGAGGTAATAAACCTCGTCATTGGTCAAAGGGTGGATAACATGAGCCATGATCGAGGATTCCGTAGGACTGTGGTTATTTGGCTGAGGCTGTTTAAGTATATATATTATGGACTACGGTATATAATATGTATTTGTGTAGATATTTCTGAATGTGTAGGCAGCATTATCCTGTACATCAGACATGTCTGAGTATCAGCATGCCTGGCTGGCCCTGGCTAATAGCATGGGCTGGGTTGGGGGGGGGTCAGGAGGCTGGTCACCTGGGCCAGCAGGAGGCTGTAAGATTAGCCTGGTTCTGACTGGCTCCATGGGGTCAGGGCTGGAAGTCCGCCTGCTCAGTTAGGCTGGGGAAGGGAAGGGTCAGCGGGGTCAGGGCTGGGAGGGTGCCTGGCTGTAAAGATGTAAGTCAGGGGTAAGGGGCCTGGTTCCAGAAGGGTGTAAGGCTGGGTCAGTGGTCTCAGTGGCCTGGGGCAGGTGGTTAAGGTTAGCCTGGGGCTAGGGCTAGGGCAGTAGCCTGGGTGGGCCTGGGGTAAGAGTAGAGGGGTTACGCTGGGACAGGGGTAGAAGTAGAGGGGTTAGGCTGGGACAGGGGTAGGAGTAGAGGGGTTAGGCTGGGACAGGGGTAGGAGTAGAGGGGTTAGACTGGGACAGGGGTAAGAGTAGAGGGGTTAGGCTGGGACAGGGTTAAGAGTAGAGGGGTTAGGCTGGGACAGGGGTAGGAGTAGAGGGGTTAGGCTGGGACAGGGGTAAGAGTAGAGGGGTTAGGCTGGGACAGGGGTAAGAGTAGAGGGGTTAGGCTGGGACAGGGGTAGGAATAGAGGGGTTAGGCTGGGACAGGGGTAGGAGTAGAGGGGTTAGGCTGGGACAGGGGTAAGAGTAGAGGGGTTAGGCTGGGACAGGGGTAGGAGTAGAGGGGTTAGGCTGGGACAGGGGTAAGAGTAGAGGGGTTAGGCTGGGACAGGGGTAGGAGTAGAGGAGTTAGGCTGGGACAGGGGTAGGAGTAGAGGGGTTAGGCTGGGACAGGGGTAGGAGTAGAGGGGTTAGGCTGGGACAGGGGTAAGAGTAGAGGGGTTAGGCTGGGACAGGGGTAAGAGTAGAGGGGTTAGGCTGGGACAGGGGTAAGAGTAGAGGGGTTAGACTGGGACAGGGGTAGGAGTAGAGGGGTTAGCCTGGGACAGGGGTAAGAGTAGAGGGATTAGGCTGGGACAGGGGTAGGAGTAGAGGGGTTAGGCTGGGACAGGGGTAGGAGTAGAGGGGTTAGGCTGGGACAGGGGTAAGAGTAGAGGGGTTAGGCTGGGACAGGGGTAAGAGTAGAGGGGTTAGACTGGGACAGGGGTAGGAGTAGAGGGGTTAGGCTGGGACAGGGGTAAGAGTAGAGGGGTTAGGCTGGGACAGGGGTAAGAGTAGAGGGGTTAGGCTGGGACAGGGGTAAGAGTAGAGGGGTTAGGCTGGGACAGGGGTAAGAGTAGAGGGGTTAGGCTGGGACAGGGGTAAGAGTAGAGGGGTTAGGCTGGGACAGGGGTAAGAGTAGAGGGGTTAGGCTGGGACAGGGGTAAGAGTAGAGGGGTTAGGCTGGGACAGGGGTAAGAGTAGAGGGGTTAGGCTGGGACAGGGGTAAGAGTAGAGGGGTTAGGCTGGGACAGGGGTAGAAGTAGAGGGGTTAGGCTGGGACAGGGGTAAGAGTAGAGGGGTTAGACTGGGACAGGGGTAAGAGTAGAGGGGTTAGGCTGGGACAGGGGTAGAAGTAGAGGGGTTAGGCTGGACGTTTGCCTCGGGGCCTTTGGCTCCATGGGGTCAGGCTTCCTTTTGTCATACCCTCCCTCCTCACAGATTTAAATCAGCATGACCACAGCTAGTTAGCATAACAGCGCCAGTAGCCTCGGCACTACAGCAGACACTGCTCTATACTGACAACACTGATGTGACAATACAGCATTAGTCACGGTTATACAGTAGGGAGAACGGCTAGGGACCTGCTCTGTTGGCTCCGCTGTCTGTCCATGTTGGTCTGAGTCTGACTTACAGCACTGCTTTCCAGGTTTACATTTGCTCTCGTTAAAGAAAATAAACATTTCAGTAAGTCAACACTTCACTTTAGTCAGTTGAAACATAATGCTGTGAATTAGGCGACGTTAAGGTGTGTCGTTTGGCGATCCAGTCAGGTAAGCTGTTCACAGGAACATGTGAGAGAAGTCCGGTCTAAAGGGCAAAACCAAACCAAGGACTTTTACTGGGCTTTGTAGTAGCATACAGATGTAGGATAACATGGATTTAGCCTATAGGACAGAAGTTCTGCAAACCAGTCTATCATTGTTTAGGACATAAATCTTGATCTAATTCAACACATTGAAGAGAGAATTATCTACGAATATCCTTTATAACATGCAAGGGATTCCAGCTCTATGGGAGGCCTGGGTATTGTGGCAATTAAACAAAGAATTATGACATTTGAGAAAATGGGAAACAGTGATTTCCCAGAGGCTGAAACAGAGGCTGAAACAGAGACTGTCCTCAGTGAAACATTGAGAGGAAGAACAGAATGACAACAGAGCAACACTGACAGAGCTACAGATGGTCAAGTCAAGTACCTCTAGTCTAATGACCCAGTAATTCACTATTCATTGTTGTGGATGTATTATAGCTGATGACCGTCAGATAGACAGTATGGACAGTTCCACTCCATCTTTGTTCTCTGACATAACTAACACCACAAATTGGTTTCATTGGATGTGACTTTTTATTTAATGGCCATACTGAATTGATTGAATGATTCTTCATAACAACATATTCTGCCTCAATTGTGATAGCAGTAATATAGTAACAATACAGTAATAACAGTAATTGGGGCAGACACCATGTGTCCCAGTCCCGGTCCCAGCTAGTGTCCAGATGGAGCTGAGCTGCTGACATAGCTGATGACTCCACATGGTCGTCATTACACCAAGAACAACAGGAAGTCTCACAGAAAGATATTTTGGAAACACCAGCCAGACAATCACAGATATGGAGAACAAAGCAAACTTTAGAGTTCACATGTTAACACCACCTTTCTACATGTGAGGAGAAAAACATGTTTTCATGAAAATCCCATTTGCGGTTTCTCATGTAAGAAAATCCACGTGGGGGTGAAATAGTGTTAGTTCACATGAAGGATGAAATAGTGTTATACTCCTCATGTGAAAAGGTGGTGATAACATGTTGCAGTTGCAATGTTTCCACATGTGGAAATGCACATTTTGTAATGCCATTCTGTTAAAAGGTTACTTAGCCTACCGGAGTATAATAATTGAAGTGCGTTAAAAATCATTATTTATTCTCTCCTGAGTGGCGTAGTGGTCTAAGGCATTGCATCATAGTGCTAGCTGTGCCACTAGAGATTCTGGGTTTGAGTCCCGGTGTCACGACTTCCGCTGAAGTTGGTGTCTCTCCTTGTTCAGGCGGCGGTCGACATCACCTGCTTTCTAGCCGCCACCGAGCTACGTTTCATTGTCAATTTGTTTTGTCTTTATTGTACACACCTGGTTTCCATTCCATTATTATTTATTCCCTATTTAACCCTCTGGCTCCCACATGGGTTGTGCATGTTTATTCGTTGTTAAGTGTTCACTATTTCTGTGAGCTGGAGTATTTTCCCTGCGTGGAATTATTTTTGTTGGTTTATTCGAGTAAAGAACTTTTTTACTCAGTTCTGTGTCCTGCGCCTGACTCCGTCCTACCCGCTGCACATTGACACTTGACACCCGGCTAGCGACTCCTGTGGCGGGCCTGGTGCAGTGCACGCTGACACGGTTGTCAGGTGCACAGTGTTTCCTCCGACACATTGGTGTGGCTGGCTTCCGGGTTAAGTGGGCATTGTGTCAAGAAGCAGTGTGGTTGGGTTGTGTTTCGGAGGACGCACAGCTCTCGACCTTCGCCTCTCCCAAGTCCGTATGGAAGTTGCAGCAATGAGACAAGACTGTAACTACCAATTGGGGAGAAAAGGGGATAAAAGTAAAATAATAATAATAATTCTTATTTCTGAGTAATTTCTGAGCCATTGTTATTGTGGTCATGTTGCATTGATATACATGTATACTTAGCGCTATCACTAGGGAGAGGCAATCAAAGTGTTAATGCTGATGCCGCGTGGCTCTCTTTGTCATATGTTGCTCTGTGACCATTGAAAGAAGCCCAGTGAAAGAACAGAGACGCTTGCTCTCTGTCTCCTTATTTTTATCCTGTTTACGGTTTGTACTCATTGTTACGTTTTTGAAATCTAGAGCTAATATATTTAACTAAACAATGTTGAGTTTTAATTTTGATGTATAATTTTGGAATATGAGTGAGATTTTCCCATTTAGATAACAGTAGTCAAGCTAAGTCGCTAGTTAGGTCACTTTGGTATGCAAGTCAATGAGAACAAGATGGCGTTTAGATAATTTATTATTTCCACTATAAATATTTTGGCTCTTAAATGGTTTTATATTTACAAACGAGGGCTCATATTGAGTGTATTTAAATGTGTACATATGAACCATGCTAATGATAAGCATTTTAGAAAGGTTACTTTTTATGAAATTTGTATCCAATGGTCACATAATAATTGCTAACTACTAGCTAGTGTGACACACAAATATGTATGGTCATATTTTTGATGTTTTATTTCGTTTGTTATTTTATCGGCCGATCCCGTGTATCATTTTCTAGTCCTCCTAGGTATTTGCATTTAAATTAATGTGTATGAGTACTGCCACTAGGGGGAGCTGTGACGTCAAATGGGAGCGTTAGTGAGATCATGAGATCTCGGAGGTTTCTTCAACAATCTTGTAGAATGCCTACTACTGTCCCGCCCTGACCATAGAGAGCCCTCTGGGTTCTCTATGGTGTTTTAGGTCAGGGCGTGACTGGGTTCTTTCTAGGTATTGTGTTTCTATGTTGGTGTATGTGTATGGTTCCCAATTAGAGGCAGCTGATAATCGTTACTTCTAATTGGGGATCATACTTAGTGTGTTCTTTTTCCCACCTGCGATGTGGGATATTGTTTGTGTGAGTGCTTATGTGCGCTACGTATTGCACGTTCGTTAATTCTTTGTTGTTTTGAAGTTTCACTGTAATAAATATGTAGAACTCTACTCACGCTGCACCTTGGTCCGATTATTTATACAACGATCGTGACAGAATATCCCACCATTACAGGACCAAGCAGCGTGCCCAGGAGGTAAAGGAGAGTTGGACATGGGAAGAAATACTGGGTGGATGCGAGACCCTTCCTTGGCAGGAGTCGCCAAGGAGTAAAGGGGGACAGCGACGACGCCGGGGTACGCGGCCACAAACAGCCCAAGGGCAACCCCAAGATTTTTGGGGGGAAGGGCACAAGGGGCGGTCGGCTGAGGAGAGAGCCAGAGACCGTCTGGGAGTCGATGGAGCAGTTGGAAGAGGGAGATCGGAGAGAGATGTTGGTTAGGTGTATTCTGCAGCACAGGCACCCTGAAGAGCGTGTCATCAGTCTGGTTCAACCTGTGCCGGCTCCACGCACCATGTCTCCAGTGCGCCTTCCCAGCCCGGTACGTCCTGTGCCGGCTCCCCACACTCACCCTGAGGAGCATGTCATCAGTCCGGTGCAACCTGTGCCGGCTCCACGCACCAGGCCTCCAGTGCGCCTTCCCAGTTTGGTACGTCCTGTGCCGACTCCCCGCACTCGCCCTGAGGAGCGTGTCATCAGTCCGGTGCAACCTGTGCCGGCTCCACGCACCAGGCCTTCCAGTGCGCCTCCCCAGTCCGGTACGTCCTGTGCCGGCTCCCCGCACTCGCCCTGAAGAGCGTGTCATCAGTCCGGTGAAACCTGTGCCGGCTCCACGCACCAGGCCTCCAGTGTGGGATATTGTTTGTGTGAGTACTTATGTGCACTACGTATTGCACGTTCCTTAATTCTTTGTTGTTTTGAAGTTTCACTGTAATAAATATGTAGAACTCTACTCACGCTGCAAATTGGTGCGATTATTTATACAACGATCGTGACAACTACTGAACACCACTAACGTTTCTCCGTCTCATAATTCTATCCTATTAATTCAGGTATGTAGTGTGCAAAAGTGCAATATGACTCTCAATATATTGAAGTTACATGTTTAATTACATAGTCCATGAGTTTGGTGACGTTTGAAGGCAATTGTAGGGAGTTTTAATTGAGTGAAAAACTCATTGGTATGTTCCCCATTGTCAGTAATGGAGGATGGCTAGGTTGCTAAAGGTTTACATGTAAGAGAAGGGATTAAGATGCCGCCCAAACTTTTTGTACTTTTTTTCAACATTTTAGCACCTATTTGTTTTATTTTCTATGAACGAAGGCTCAGTTTAGTTCAGGGAATATATCTAAATATGCAATGTGACGATAACATGTGTTAAAGTGTTGATATTTGTAAAAAAAAAAGTAATGTTTAACAGTTCGCTACATTTTTGCTAACCAAATGTAGCTATGCTAAGCGCTAGCTAGCTCTAGGCAATTGGGTTTCAGCTATTGTTAGATTACGTGTTAATGGTTTAGAAGGTAATGCTTGTAGCATTGTTTAGCACAGGCCTCCAGTCATTTGTAGCTTTTGAAAATGGACACTGCTAGTACAGTGAGTTATATACAGTCATGGCCAAAAGTTTGGAATGACACAAATATGAATTTTCATAAAGTTTGCTGCTTCAGTGTCTTTAGATATTTTTGTCAGATGTTACTATGGAATACTGAAGTATAATTACAAGCATTTCATAAGTGTCAAAGACTTTTATTGACAATTACATGAAGTTGATGCAAAGAGTCAATATTTGCAGTGTTGACCCTTCTTTTTCAAGACCTCTGCAATCCACCCTGGCATGCTGTCAATTAACTTCTGGGCCACATCCTGACTGATGGCAGACCATTCTTGCATAATCAATGCTTGGAGTTTGTCAGAATTTGTGGGTTTTTGTTTGTCCACCCGCCTATTGGGGATTGACCACAAATTCTCAATGGGATTAAGGTCTGGGGAGTTTCCTGGCCTTGTTCCCTGAACCACTTAGTTATCACTTTTGCCTTATGGCAAGGTGCTCCATCATGCTGGAAAATGCATTGTTCGTCACCTAACTGTTCCTGGATTGTTGGGAGAAGTTGCTCTCGGAGGATGTGTTGGTACCATTCTTTATTCATGGCTGTGTTCTTAGGCAAAAATGTGAGTGAGCCCACTCCCTTGGCTGAGAAGCAACCCCACACATGAATGGTCTCATAATGCTTTACTGTTGGCATGACACAGGACTGATGGCAGCGCTCACCTTGTCTTCTCCGGACACACTTTTTCCAGATGCCCCAAACAATCGGAAAGGGGATTCATCAGAGAAAATGACTTTCCCCCAGTCCTCAGCACTTCATTCCCTGTACCTTTTGCAGAATATCAGTCTGTCCTTGATGTTTTTCCTGGAGAAAAGTGGCTTCTTTGCTGCCCTTCTTGACACCAGGCCATCCTCCAAAAGTCTTCGCCTCACTGTGCGTGCAGATGCACTCACACCTGCCTGCTTTCATTCCTAAGCAAGTTCTGTACTGGTGGTGCCCCGATCCCACAGCTGAATCAACTTTAGGAGATGGTCCTGGCGCTTGCTGGACTTTCTTGGGCGCCCTGAAGCCTTCTTCCCAATTGAACCGCTCTCCTTGAAGTTCTTGATGATCTGATAAATGGTTGATTTAGGTGCAATCTTACTGGCAGCAATATCCTTGCCTGTGAAGCCCTTTTTGTGCAAATCAACAATGACGGCACGTGTTTCCTTGCAGGTAACCATGTTTGACAGAGGAAGAACAATGATTCCAAGCACCACCCTACTTTTAAAGCTTTCAGTCTGTTATTCGAACTCAATCAGCATGACAGAGTGATCTCCAGCCTTGTCCTCGTCAACACTCACATCTGTGTTAACGAGAGAATCACTGACATGATGTAAGCTGGTCCTTTTGTGGCAGGGCTGAAATGCAGTGGAAATGTTTTTGGGGGATTCAGTTCATTTGCATGGCAAAAGAGACTTTGCAATTAATTGCAATTCATCTGATCACTCTTCATAACATTCTGGAGTATATGCAAATTGCCATCATACAAACTGAGGCAGCAGACTTTGTGAAAATTAATATTTGTGTCATTCTCAAAACTTTTGGCACGACTGTATATATATATACGTACAGTACCAGTCAAATGTTTGGACAAACCTACTCATTCAAGGGTTTTTCTTTAGTTTTACTATGTTCTACATTGTATAATAATAGTGAAGACATCAAACCTATGAATTAACACATATGGACTCATGTAGCAACCAAAAAAGTGTTAACAAATCCAAATATATTTTATATTTGAGATTCTTCAAGGTAGCCACCCTTTGCCTTGATGATAGCTTTCACACTCTTGGCGTTCTCTCAACATGATTCCTGAGGTAGTCACCTGGAATGCATTTCAATTAACAGGTGTACCTTGTTAAAAGTTCATTTGTGCATTTTCTTTCCTTCTTAATGAGGTGGTATAGAGAAGATAGCCCTATCTGGTAAAAGACCAAGTCCATATTATGGCAAGAACTGCTCAAATAAGCAAGAGAAAGACAGTCCATCATTACTTTAAGACATGTCAGGAACTTTGAATGTTTCTTCAAGTGCAGTCGCAAAAACCATCAAGCATTATGATGAAACTGGCTCATGAGGACCGCGACAGGAATGGAAGACCCAGAGTTACCTCTGCTGCAGAGCATAAGTTCATTAGAGTTAACTGCACCTCAGATTGCAGCCCAAATAAATGCTTCACAGAGTTCAAGTAACAGACACATCTCAACATCAACAGGCCTTCATGGTCGAACTGCAGCAAAGAAACAACTACTAAAGGACACCAATAAGAAGCTGGGCCAAGAAACACAAGCAGAGGACATTAGACAGGTGGAAATCTGTTCTTTGGTCCAAATTTGAGATATTTGTCTCTAACCGCCGTGTCTTTGTGAGACGCAAAGTAGGTCTCAGTATCTCCACATGTGTGGTTCCCACCGTGAAGCATGGAGGAGAATGTGTGATGTTGTGGGGATGCTTTGCTGGTGACAGTGTTGGTGATTTATTTCAAATTCAAGGCACACTTAACCAGCATGGCTACCACAGCATTCTGCAGCGATACCTCATCCCATCTGGTTTGCACTTAGTGGGACTATCATTTGGTTTTCAAAAGGACAATGGCCCAACACACCTCCAGGTTGTGTAAGGGCTATTTGACCATGAAGGAGAGTGATGGAGTACTGCATCAGATGACCTGGCGTCCACAATCATCCGACCTCAACCCAATTGAGATGGTTTGGGATGAGTTGGTTTGGGATGGGTGAAGGAAAAGCAGCCAACAAGTGCTCAGCATATGTCAACTCAAATAAAATAAAATGCTATTCGTCACATACACATGGTAAGCAGATGTTATTGCAAGTGTAGCGAAATGCTTGTGCTTCTAGTTCAGACAGTGCAGCAATATCTAACAAGTAATCTAACAATTCCACAACAACTACCTAATACACACAAATCTAAGTAATGGAATGGAATAAGAATATATACATATAAATAAATATATGGATGAGCAATGACCGAGCAGGATAGGCAAGATGCAATAGATGGTATAAAATAGGGTATATACATATGAGATGAGTAATGCAAGATATGTAAACATTATTAAAGTGCCATTATTAAAGTGACTAGTGATCCATTTATTAAAGTGGCCAATGATTAAGTCTGTATGTAGGCAGCAGCCTCTCTGTGCTAGTGATGGCTGTTTAACAGTCTGATGGTCTTGAGATAGAAACTATTTTGCAGTCTCTCAGTCCCAGCTTTGATGCACCTGCACTGACCTTGCCTTCTGGATGGTAGTGGGATGAACAGGCAGTGGCTCGGGTGTTTGTTGTCCTCGATGATCTTTTTTGGCCTTCCTGTGACATTGGGTGCTGTAGGTGATGAGTTGTGCAGACCGAACCCCGCTCTGGAGAGCCCTGCGGTTGTGGGTGGTGCAGTTGCTGTACCAGGCGGTGATATAGCTTGACAGGATGCTCTCAATTGTGCATCTGTAAAAGTTTGTGAGGGTTTTAGGTGACAAGCCACATTTCTTCAGCCTCCTGAGGTTGAAGAGGTGCTGTTGCGCCTTCACCACACTGTCTGTATGGATAGACCATTTCAGTTTACCCGTGATGTGTACGTCGAGGAACTTAACTTTCCATCTTCTCCACTGCTGTCCCGCCGACGTGGATAGGTGGGTACTCCCTCTGTTGTTTCCTGAAGTCCACGATTATGTCCTTTGTTTTGTTGACATTGAGTGAGAGGTTGTTTTCCTAACACCACACTCTGAGTGCCTTCACCTCCTCCCTATAGGCTTTCTCGACGTTGTTGATAATCAAGCCTACTACTGTTGTGTCGTCTGCAAACTTGATGATTGAGTTGGAGACATGCATGGCCATGCAGTCATGGGTGAACAGGGAGTACAGGAGGGGGCTGACCACGCACCCTTGTGGGGCCCCAGTATTGAGGATCAGCGAAGTAGTAATGTTGTCTCCTACCTTTACCACCTGGGGGCGGCCCATCAGGAAGTCCAGGACCCAATTGCACAGGGCGGGGTTCAATCCCATGGCCCCGAGCTTAATGATGAGCTTGGATGGTACTATGGTGTTGAATGCTGAGCTGTAGTCAATGAACAACATTCTTACATAGGTATTCCTCTTGTCCAGATGGTATACGGCAGTGTGCAGTATGATGGCGATTGCATCATCTGTGGACCTATTGGGGCGGTATGCAAATTGAAGTGGGTCTAGGGTGACAGGTAAGGTGGAGGTGATATGATCCTTGACTAGTGTCTCAAAGCACTTCATGATGACAGAAGTGAGTGCTAAGGGGCGATAGTCATTTAGGTCAGTTATCTTTGCCTTATTCGGTACAGGAACAATGGTGGCCATCTTGAAGCATGTGGGAACATGAGACTGGGACAGGGAGAGATGGAATATGTCCATAAACACATATAATTTTCCTGTCCTGCTAGTACTTTTGGGTGTCAGGGAAACTGTATGGAGTAAAAACTACAGGAATGTAGTGTACGCAAAAGTAAAAGTTGTCAAAAATATAAATAGTAAAGTACAGATACCAAAAAAAACAAGTTAAGCAGTACTTGAAAGTATTTTTACTTAAGTACTTTACACCACTGCTAAACTGTTTGTAATCGTCCATATTCCCAGTCACCTTTCCATGGTTAAATGCGGAGGTTCGCGCTTTCAGTTTTGAGCGAATGCCACCATCTATTCACATTTTCTGGTTAGGGTAGGTTTTAACATCTCCTATGCACTTCCTTATAAACTCACTCACCGAATCAGCTTATAAATGGATATTATTCTCGGAAAACATGTTCCAGGCCGTATGATCAAAACAATCTTGAAGCGTGGATTCCGATTGGTCTGACCAGCATTGAATAGTCCTTATCACAGGTACATCCTGTTTGAGTTTCTGCCTATAGGAAGGGAGGAGCAAAATGGAGTCGTGGTCAGATTTGCCGAAAGGAGGGCGGGGAAGGGCCTTGTATGAATCGTGGAAGTTAGAGCAGCAGTGATCCAGTGTTTTGCCAGCGTGACTTCTACAATCAGTATGCTGACAGAACAAATTTGCTTTGTTAAAATCCCCAGCTACAATAAATGCAGCCTGGTTTCCAGTTTGGTTTCCAGTTTGCATCAAGTCCAGTGCAGTTCATTGAGCGCTTTTGTGGTATCGGCTTGAGGGGGGATATACACTGCTGTGACAATAACCCTTGAGAATTCTCCTGGGAGGTAATACGGTCGGCATTTGATTGTGAGTAATTCTAGGTCAGGTGAACAAAAGGACTTGAGATCCTGTATGTTATTACAATTACACTGTGTGGGAGCTCCTTCAAGACTGTTGCAAAATCATTCCAGATGAAGCTGGTTGGGAGAATGCCAATAGTGAACAAAACAGTCATCAAGGGTGGCTACTTTGAAGAATCTAAAATCTAAAATATATTTTTGGTTGCTACATGATTCCATATGTGTTATTTCATAGGTTTGATGTCTTCACTATTATTCTGCAATGTACAAAATAGTAAAAATAAAGAAAAACCCTTGAATGAGTAGGTGTGTCCAAACTTTTGACTGGTACTGTATACAGTTGAAGTCGGAAGTTTACATACACTTACACTCATTAAAACTTGTGTTTCAACCACTCCACAAATCTCTTGTTAACAAACTATAGTTTTGGCAAGTCGGTTAGGACATCTACTTTGTGCATGACACAAGTAATTTTCCCAATAATTGTTCAATTCACTGTATCATAATTCCAGTGGGTCAGAAGTTTACATGTACTAAGTTGACTGTGCCTTTAAACAGCTTGGAAAATTCCAGAAAATGTTGTCATGGCTTTAGAAGCTTCTGATAGGCTAATTGACTTTGCCATTGTAATTGTTTGTAAGCTTGTGTAGTCTAAAATGAATCTATGATCGTATGCTATCCATTTGTTTTTTTGTATGCTGTTCTTTGTTTGCCATTTTTATATTTGAGAATTAACCAATGATATTAGGCCACACTTGGCCATGATTACAGACACCTGTGTGTCTTTTGACACTATATAAACGAGTCATCTCGCAGCGTTTGTGATCATACCCTGATGAAGACAGCTTGGCTGTCAAAACGTTGGATATTACATTTTTGCATCTGAGCTCCTAGAGTGTGCGGCTCTCCCTTATTTTCAAGTTTTCTACTCCGCTAGCAAGCACCTCGCCTTAATAGGTGTGCGTTTCTTTTTCTTTTAGATCATCATAAAGCCCTGACCTCAATCCTATGGATAATTTGTGGGCAGAACGAGCAAGGAGGCCTACAAACCTGACTCAGTTACACCAGCTCTGTCAGGAGGAATGGGCCAGAATTCATCCAACTTATTGTGGGAAGCTTGTGGAAGGCTACCCGAAACGTTTGACCCAAGTTAAACAATTTAAAGGCAATGCTACCAAATACTAATTGAGTGTATGTAAACTTCTGACCCACTGGAAATGTGATGAAAGAAATAAAAGCTTAAATAAATCATTCTCTCTGCTATTATTCCCACATTTCACATTCTTAAAATAAAGTGGTGATCCTAACTGACCTAAAACAGGGAATTTTTACTATGATTAAATGTCAGGAATTGTGAAAAACTGAGTTTAAATGTATTTGGCTAAGGTGTATGTAAACTTACGACTTCAACTGTATATATATATATATATATATATATATATATATATATATATATATATATATATATATAATGTAATGTAGCCTCTTATGGTACAATTTCATGGTTTTACATGCCAAATAGATTTTGTTTCTAGATGCTAATACTACTGATTGAATAGCCTCAGATTATATGCACTATTGATTTGACCATTAGTGAAAGGTAATATGTGAATGTGTTTGAATGTGTAGATGTATGGTGATAGTTTTTTGTGACCTTTTATTTTTGATACTGAAATATGGAATGTAACAACGTAATACTACAATGCAATTGTAATGTGTCATTGATTTTGACAACAAAAAGATAGAAAAAGAAGACAAAATAGTTTGAGTTTATTTTTTACAGGGACAGTGCACATTAATCAACGTTTCAGTAAAAAGTGCCGGTTTTAGCCAGCTGGCTAATTTTCAACCACAGTCCCTGGGCAGGTTATTAAAAACCATTACAATACAGACAATCAATGAGCAGTGAGCACACGCAGAGCAACATAGGACAAGCAAGACATAGCATACAGACAGAGCAGCATAGCACAAAAAGCAACAAGACAAAATCCATAAAAGCAACAAAGTGTTTCCACACCTCACAAGCTACAGACAACAGACAACATGGAAAGCGGCAATACACAGCTAGGGATTATGTTCACAAATCTGATTGACATTTAGCCATGTCTTCATGTTTTTTTGTGAAAGTGTGATAGGTGGTGCAGTTATGAGTGTCTGATGGCAGTGTATTCCAGACATGGGAAGCTCTCACAGAGAAAGCAGATTTACTAAAGGTGCTTTTCCTTAAGGGAACTATACGGTCACCTCTCATGGCAGACCTTGTGGATCTGCTGCCATATGTTTGGGTTTTCTGTTTAACAAAAATACTGAGTGGAGGGGGAGCCAGGCCATTTAGGATCTTGAATACAAAGAGAACAAGAGAACAATATTTTAATAAATCTTATAGAATGCCTACTACTGAACACCACTAACGTTTCTCCATCTCATCATTCTATCCTGTTAATTCAGGTTTATTATCTGCTGATCACGTCTCAGTCCGAGGCGTATAACACTAGCTTAGTGATAGGCGATAGCTAGCCTTCCATTTCGTTCTAGCTAGCTATTTTTAACTTCTGTTGTTGTTACCTATCCATTGGTTTTTGTTACATTTAATACACAGGCCTAAAATATATTTTTATTTATTTGAAAATGTGTGAATGTGTTTGCTTTTGGAAATCAATGTAAACAGATACGTTTCAACTAAGAGATGATTTTGTATTAGAGCTAATCAGTTAACTCCTGTTAACTTTTTGTAATTTTAGTGCACAATTAACTAAACGCATTAACTAAAAGCATTCAAAATGCACTGAAGACATCCAAAAAAACATTACCCATACAGCTAAAAACAAGAATGTGATGTCAAAACAAGTTGACATTAGGTTAAAGAAAGTGTGCTTCATCAGTTTACTAGATTTTGCAAACTGTTACTTTGGCCAAAATCAAGACGTCAATATTCTTGTAATGCTTTGTATATAAACAATCTTAAATTACAGCGAATTTTTGTTTTCACGTGACATTCATGGTATTTGTTCATACATAAGTTCATGTGTCAGAAAACCAGGTGTTTTTTCTTACATTCGTTTTTTCACATTTTGGGGGGTTATAGGGGTACTTTCAGCTCCTCCAAACGACTGTCAAATACAGCTGACTCCTCATGAGTGAAATACCAACAAGATCTCACGGTTCGATACGGTCTTCAGTATTCAACGTTTGTCCAAGGGGGCGATAAACATAGAGTTTTGATGGTTAAGTTAAGGCATTAACTACAATTGGTTAAGTTAAGGGTTAAGATTTGGGACAGGGTTTCAACAGAAACAACTCAACGCTTAAGTTTAGGCATTCATTCTGTTTGGTTAAGGGTTAAGGTTTGGGATAGGGTTAAAACAAAACAAAAACAAGTGGCTAGCACTGGGATTGAACCCGCGATCCTCAGAGCTGGAACTCATGGCTTATGCTCATCTGCCATATTACAGGCTGTAAAAGCTGTAATACATAAAACACATGTCAAACGCAGCCATAGCTTTCCCAAGAACAAGATGGACAGGTCAGGGTGAGGAGTGGGAGATGTTGCGTGGGAGGTGTGTGTGTGCATGACTGCCATGCTGACATCAGCTTGAGCCATAAATCCTTACAATCTGACTATTCATGTAAGTTGGATGAAACCTCCCTGTGAGATAGAAAATGGGGAGAGCGACTGTCGGAGAAAGAGAGGAGAGAGCAGAAAGAGAGAGAGTTCAAAAAAGAGGAGGGAGCAGAAATAAAAATAGTGTGAGTGAGACAAGGTGAGCAGTGATCTGAGGTAATGTTTGCATGTCATATTGGGGTGTCATGCTGTGGCTCCAGGGCTTGGCCTGTTTGAAAGGTGAAATCACAGTAAACACACGGTAACACACTAACAAGCACAGAGAGGCATGTTCAGCAACATATTAACAAGCAGAAAAAGGTGTGTAATATAACATACTAATTAGAGGCTGCCATGGACACAAGCATGCAGACATGCATGCTGGAGCAGAAACATTAACCCCTAACCCCCAAACCCAACCCAAACCCTACAGGACACCACAGGAGCAGACACCCAAAATGCTCCTGATTCCCTCTATTATCAGGGGTCTGCAACAGGTTGATCACGAGCTACCAGTAGCTTGCAGCCAACCTATGAGTAGCACACCAAACAAATCTGAAAGTACATGCAATTTTCACGTGTTCCACTACAAACTGTCATAAACACATCTCAGAAGTTGCAGACACCACATCTCCCAGGTACTATCTAATCAATGCAAAATTAACATTTTGTTATTTCTCTATGAACAATAGTAATTTTATGGAAAATATGGAAAATATGGAAAATATACAACATAATTTTGAGGGGGTGGGAAATCACAGATATTATAGGGCCCCCCTTGAGTTTATTACCATTGTTTTACTAGGTATATTGACAGAAAACATAGTGCACTACTTTCTCTTGTACACTAAGAACCCAAGGGAAAAGTTGCAGGAGAGAGGAGAAGAGAAGAATATGCTTATTTGAAAGATAGAAAAAAATGAGTAGCTCGCAACGTTTCATTTTTTGAAAGTAGCTCTCATGCTAGAAAAGGTTGGAGACCCCTGCTCTATATAATGCACTACTTTTAGTCATAGCCCTATGTGGCTAACAATACAAGGCTTAAGCTAACAGCAGCTTGGCATCAGGGAAGATATGAAGTATGTGCGTGAATGAGCTTCAATCCCAAGGTGTGTGTTTTCTCTCTAATCTTTACCCATCTGGTTCATTAGCTTCGTGTGTTTGTGTGTGTGTTTGTGCGTGCGTGAGTATGCACGTACGTGTGTGTGTGTGTGTGTGTGTCTGTGTGTGTGTGTGTGTGTGCGTGCTTGACTGCGTGGGTGTATTGTGCAGGGAGTGGGTTGGGTGCAGGGGTATAGTAGTGCATTAGGGGGGAAATGAGGTCATTATGACTCTCCCAGTGCTGCTGACTGAGCTGTGTGTGTGTGTGTGTGTGTGTGTGTGTGTGTGTGTGTGTGTGTGTGTGTGTGTGTGTGTGAACCTGCCTGCCTGTGCGTGTGCGTGTGCGTGTGTGTGTGTGTGTGTGTATGTGTGTGTGTGTGTGTGTGTGTGTGTGTGTGTGTGTGTCACCTACAACTGGATGTAAAGCCAGCTCAGTTCTCTGGTAGACACAGCAGACCCTGGGGGGGGGGGGGGGGGGGGGGGCATGGGAGGAAAGGAGAGTAATGACAAAGTAGAAGAGAGGGAATGAGGAGGAGAGATGGGAATGATAGTCTGATGATGTATTAATCCTACATTTGTGTGTTTATACTGTACAGAGATTTCAACACATACTGATGATTTCCCTGTGCACTCAGTTAATCATACTCTAGCACCCTGGCCTCAGTAGTTTACAGCATCTCAGAGATCATTAGTCTGCTAAGCTTGATATTCTGCAGCAAATATCCTAGACATCTTTCTAGGAGAGTAGTGATGTTACTGCAACTCATTGAATCCCAATAGGTGATAAACTATCCAGTATTTGAGCTGGGTTGGAGGATAGAATGATCTGTCCATCCCTTTGTTCTCTCCTCCTGGCCTTTGTCCCACCTCTAATTCCTTTCTGGGTTAAAGACAGCAGGCTGCACACTGACTGATCTGAATCAGATACACATGCAGCACACACCGACAGCTTTCTGAGGTGGACACCTGCCATTATCAAGTGTTTTCTCAGAGATATTATCACCTCTGTTGCTAGGTCCCTCCATTATCACCACTGTTACTTCTATTAGCATCCAGTGGGTATTCCCAAAGCCTTCATGGCTAAAATAGTTTATTATTCTACTCCACAACCCATCCCCAACAGAGTAATAATTATAATACTGATAAAATATTATATGCGTAAAGTAAAAAAAACATTGGTGTTGTAGGACATGCGTGAGTCTGTGTCCTCAAGAGATGAGGCTCAGGACCCCCCCCAAGCTGTATAGAGTTTATATATAGACATGCTCACTGTTATCATTAGACCCTGGCAGAGGAGTGAGACAGGCTTTTACCTCCAGTCAAGAGTCGGAATACATTTGAGTATTACTACAAAACTACTGCTGCTATCAAGACTTACTGGGGACCTTAGACATTGATAAATATGAGACTTTAGCTCTAGATTTGGAGAGAGAGGGCTAACTGGCTTATGTAATGCAGGTATCTTTGAGTTTCTTGGAGAAAAATGTGTTTATATAAGAACAGATGAAATGCTGTTCCATCATGTTGTAAACTGGCCGGACAAACAGTAGACAGATGGTTTAGTAACACTGGTCTCTGGGAGAAGAACAACATTTACTATTAACATGACCACCTGGCGAGAGGAGAGGAGAGGAGAGGAGAGGAGAGGAGAGGAGAGGAGAGGAGAGGAGAGGAGAGGAGAGGGGAGACAGAGCGATAGGAAGAGCAAATATGGGAGAGCAGGGAGAAGAGCGAGCACATGGAAATGAGAGTTTGTACCATGGCCATTATATACTGGAGTTTTAAGTCTCCTCTACTCTGTTAATTCTCGCCTCTCCTCCTCTTCTCTCCTCAGCAGTGAAAGCAGATTAGCTAAACTCTGGTCTGCCTGTTTATATGAGATGATTGAGATGTGGATAAGAAGTGTGTGTGTGTGTGTGTGTGTGTGTGTGTGTGTGTGTGTGTGTGTGTGTGTGTGTGTGTGTGTGTGTGTGTGTGTGTGTGTGTGTGTGTGTGTGTGTGTGTGTGTGTGTGTGTGTGTTTGTGTGTGTGTGTGTGTGTGTGTGAGGGACAGTTTCTCAGCTCATGGCTTGCTAAAGTCTGGAAAACGTTACAGTGGACAGGAAGTGCAGAGAACAATAATAATCAAGTAGTTGTGTTTCCATCATGGCTGTTTTTACACAGCCACTGTGCTGGCCGTATCCTCTCAGAGCCCAGCGATCGCATGGACTGAGATATCTAAGCTACTTAATCCTGATGGAATGGACATTTATAGTGAAAACTGTTCTTCAGGGGGAAATAGTGTCCAAATCCATTCACATTCCACTTCCTGTTGTCTCTACTCTCTTCTGGGCTGGGTAAGCTCAAGGGGGAGGTGTGTGTCTCTTTGTTAACAACAGCTGGTGCACAATCTCTAATATTAAGGAATGTCTCAAGGTTCTGCTTGCCTGAGTTAGAATGTTAATTGTTATTTAATTATTTAACCTTTATTTTAACAGGGAGTCAACATTTCCAGATGAGCCCTGTGTACACAATACACATTGAGATAAAATATACACATTTAAAACTACACATGCATAAATAAATGTTAAAATATTAAAAAATATTAAAAAAGCTAAAACACAATCGTAAACAACAGTTTATCAAAGGCCTTGGATAGATCTATAAATATGGTAACACAGTTATTCCTATGATCTAAGAATTTAATATATAATTTAAGACAAACGTAGCTGCTGAAACAGTGCTATGTACAGGTCAGAAACCAGACTGGTGCTCATTAAGAATTTAATTTGAAGTTTAAAAAAAAGTTCTTAGCTGAGAGTTTGCCAGTGATTCTAATATTTTTGCAAAGCAATATAGTTTAGAGATTGGGCAGTAGTTATCCAGGTCAGAAAGATCCCCACCAGATCTTAGGGATAGCACCAGAAGCAATTATTAACTAGAACATGTGAGTCAAAGGTTCTACAAGGAGGGGGGCAGAAAGCTGCAGTAGAAAGGGATCGAGTCAGCTCAGATCAAGCAAATTAGATTTTCTTTACATACATTTTTTGCAAGTCAAGGCATCATTGGCATAAAATGGTTCAATTGAAAAAAAAGAGTTAGTGCTTGGAAGTGGATCATTCTCTGCTATTTCTGTAGAGGTGAATAAAGGACTCCCTCTAGTGGAGGTTGAGGTATTTTCAGAAATCTTTTTTTCAAATAGATCGCCAGTTGAGGCAAAATGGTTATTAAAAGCACCACAAATGTCATGTTTGTCTGTTATGGGACCAGAGGCTGTCACAACCTGCTGGGGAAATGAGGAGGTGGAGTTCTTTTCTCTAAGACTTGACCACATTCCAGAATTTAGCTGGATTTCCACCACTCTCAGATTCACAATTCAAGAAGTATGTTGACCTTGCTTTTCTACCCAGAGTAAGACGTCTATATCTCAAATGTCAAAAGGACTACAAGTCACAGGAAGAATCAGTCAATCTAGTCTTAGCCCAAGTTACGTTTATTTCATGAAATCTTTCAGACAATTCATGCATGGAGGATTGGTTAGATCTGTCCTTTACCCGTAATCTCTTATATGGGGCTTGCTTATCTACAACAGAGTTAAACAGAGAGGTAAAACATTTAAAGGCCTGATCTGAATCAGAGATAGAGGACACACCCTCCCAATCATACAACCCCAGGTCATACAGGAAATGTTGCTCATTGAAAGTTCTAACATTTATATTTGTAATAATGTGTGGACAGGATTTAGGTAGCTTAGTATCTCTATTGTAGACAATGGGAAAATGGTCACTGAGCTCGTTAGCAAAGATTCCATTGGCTGTATACTTATGAGGGGCATTTGTCAGAATTATATATAAAAAAAGCTTATTTTTCAGGGTGTTTTAAGTTGGGGAGGGTTGATTCAGTTGAGTTAAATTTAGCTCAGTACAAATATATATTTTTGTCTATCTGATACTGCCATAAATCAATCCAGGTTAAGATCACCCAATATTAATAATTCAGAATTAGTATAGTTAGATAGCAAGTCAGACAATTTGCTAAGAGCAATTGGGAGGGATGAGGGAGGTTGATAAACTCCCACTCACGTTAGTTGGGTATTATTACCAAGGCCCACATTTAGGAAATATTTTCTAATTGCTTGGGGACAGAGGTGGTAATACACACAGTAACATTCA
Source organism: Salmo trutta (assembly GCF_901001165.1). Taxonomy (NCBI): domain Eukaryota; kingdom Metazoa; phylum Chordata; class Actinopteri; order Salmoniformes; family Salmonidae; genus Salmo; species Salmo trutta. The sequence continues at coordinate 28,378,969 of NC_042980.1, read as the reverse complement.
AGTCAAACACTCAAACACTAATCAAACACTTCATGAGAGCCCATGAGCGCATGTTGCCCTTCATTTCTATATGCTATGCAATTGCTTTAATAAAAAGAGGAGGATCCCATCAGTTTTCTATAGACTAGGCCGACTATATAAAAGTACTACTAGGCCTACTACTAAAAGTGTCCTCCATTTGCTATTTAAGTGCATAGATTACATGTATATTTCCCGCTGCCCTTGTTTCGATACAGGTGCATGATAATGGTCCATTCTACATCAAAACAAAGGTCACACATATATTATTTCATATATGTAAATACAAGATTAAATCAAGAATAGTCTGATGGGTGACAATATTACAATATCACTTGTGAATTATGTATTATCACTTGTGAATAATGCCCAGCATAAGAAACAAAGTCATTTTTTGCTACTTTTTCTAATCATAGTCGCACAGCTCATGTAGCCTAGCCCATAGGCCTATATGTTTTAATAAGGTTTGTATCACAACTAAAGTGGCCAAATAACTTCTTAAAAGTAAGCACATTAATCCACTTTACAAGGGGTGTAGAGCCTAACTGGCATACATAAGCAGCGCGTGAGTTTCAAGTTTGGGGAAGATCATTTTTACCATAGAAATGCACCTTTATAGTAATAATTGCATTTGCGGTCACTTTTGATAATGGTGTTTTCTGCTAATGGAACTTTTGCACTTATCGTGTGCGCATTGCTGCACTTATAATGTGAAGAAATAGCATAATAGTTTATCAACATTTTAAACGTTCTGATCTGTTGCGTCAGCCTCATTGCTTTTAAAAAAAAATGTTGACTCTTGTGGTTGTATAAATTTGGGATCTATCGCATCCAACAAGTCTCCCAGACTATGTTTGGAATATTTATTTCATGCACAAAATAGAATAGATTAACACAGGCTAGTGCTTTTGCTGTCCGTTAGGCCTACTCATCTTGTTGGCTGATTTTTTTAGGGTGCATTACGACCACACGAAGGTGATACCGCCGTGAAATTCTATTCATTATCAAGTGCTTGTCAAATTGTGAATGAGTGACTGATGTAGTGTGTACAAGCCTGCCCAATAAACAAAGCAGAGCTCCTGCCTTTCAAGCATCTTTTTCAAATCATCATTAGTCACAACATGCAACCTTACAATGTATGAAAAATCAAAACATATAGCCCAACGTTTGTAGAACAACTAAAGTTACATTAATAACTCTAAATTAAGCATATAGGAGTACCTATTTCTTTGTTAACCGCTCAACACATAGTAGCCGTATGTGCGCACTCCCTGAAATCGTTTGGAGAAAATATCCTTTCTATTTTTTTCAGCTTTGTTCAATTGTATTCTTCAGACTATAAAATAATGCCACGGGAATTCTAAGCAAATCTTGTCTGCTAAATGAACTAGTGTAGCCCACAGCAATTTGGCATAGCCAGATCAGGACCTAACATAAGGACAACTCAGAGTATGCTATTCTGTTCTTCTGAAATAGACTACATTTTCTTCCTATCATGCTTCTTTAGACCTGTCTAAAATAAATAATATATTTATTGTGAAGGTGTAGGCTGTATTACATGGATTTATTAGACTTTTTAAATGTAGATGTTCTGAAGGTCAGCATCAGTGTCTTGTAGGAAGCCAGGAGATGCTAAATGTGTTTATGTTAATTAGTGGTCAATTACCGTGAGACTGACAGTTATTTGCTTGACAATCACCGGCAGACAAAATTTTGTGAACGCCACTGCCCTACTCATGATAAATTGTAGACCATACTATTTACCAAGAGAGTTTTCATCTATATTTTTCATAGCTGTCTCTTTACCACCACAAACCGATGCTGGCACTAAGACCACACTCAATGAGCTGTATAGCGCCTTGAGCAAACAAGCAAATGGCCGGTGAATTTATTGCAGGAAAACTGAAATCCGTCTTATCTCATTTCTACCATCATGTCACCTGTGCAACCAGATGCAAAATAACTCTAGACGCATTCAAAGCTCTCCCTCCATTTGTAAAATCCTGCTTATAAGCAAAAATCAAACAGGAAGTACCAGTGACGTGCTCAATAAGGAAGTGGTCCGATGATGCGGGTGCTAAGCTACAGGACTGTTTCACTAGAACAGACTGGAATATTTTCCAGGACTTATCCAATGGCATTGAGGAGTTTACCACATCAGTCAGCAGCTTCGTTGTCCCGTGTGGCTCAGTTGGTAGAGTATGGCACTTGCAACAACCAGGGTTGTAGGTTTGATTCCAATGGACGACCAGTACAAACAAAATATGAAAATGTATGCACTCACTACTGTAAGTCACTCTGGACAAGACTGTCTACTAAAATGTAAAAATTAATAAGTGCATCGATGATGTTGTCCACAGTGTTGTCCACAGTGACCGTATGTACATATCCCAACCAGAAGCCATGGAATACAGGCATCATCTGCACTGAGCTAAAGGCTGGAGCTGCTTTCAAGAAGCGGGACACTAACCTGCACGCTTATAAGAAATCTCACTTTGCCTTCCAATGAACCATTAAACAGGCAAAGTGACAATACAGGACTAAGATCGAATCCTACTACACCGTCTCTGATCCTTGTCGGATGTGGCAAGGTTTGCAAACTATCACCGATTACAAAGGGAAACCCAGCTGTGAGCTGCCCAGTGATGCAAGCCTACCAGATGAGCTAAATGCTTTCTATGCTCGCTTCGAGGCAAGCAACACTGAACCATGCTTGAGAGCACTAGCTGTTCTGGACAACTGTGTAATCACACTCTGTAGCTGATGTGAGTAAGACCTTTAAACAGGTTAACATTCGCTGGGTAATGACGGATTACCAGGATGTACTTAGAGCATGCGCTGGCTGACCAGCTGGCAAATTACTTCACTGACATTTTCAACCTCTCCCTGACCCAGTCTGTAATAAATTCACAGTAAAAAAGGGGGTGTAAAAATTACAGTTTTGACTTATTTTAACCCAGGATGAATATTTTCAACGTTATGAGGAGTCATTAAATCGGAGTGTAAATTAAATCGGAGTGTAAAATGATGCAGTTATTGCAGTGTAAATTCAACTCAATTCAGTGGAATTTTAACACCATTTTGAGTCAAATTAACTCTGAAAATGTGACACTACCAGTAGAGTAACTTCAACGATATGTAGACTGGGACCAAATGTTATCTGAAACAGTGTTGAATTCAACTCTATAAGAGTTAAATTAACACTTTTATTTTTACTGTGTACATGTTTCAAGCAGACCACCGTAATCCCTGTGCCCAAGAACATCAAGGTAACCTGTTTAAATTACTATCGCCCCATAGCACTCACATCTGTAGCCACTAAATGCTTTGAAAGGCTGGTCATGGCTCACATTAACACCATCATCTCAGACACCCTGGACCCACTCCAATTCACATACCGCCCCAAAGGATCTACAGATGACGCAATCTCAATTGCACTCCACACTGCTCTTTCCCATTTGGACAAAAGGAACAGCTACATGAGAATGCTGTTCATTGACTACAGCTCAGTGTTCAACACCATAGTGCCCTCCAAGCTCATCACTGAGGGCAATGCATTTTCCCCCTCAGGAGGCTGAAAATATTTGGCGAGGACCCTCAGATCCTCAAAAAGTTATACAGCTGCATCATTGAGAGCATCTTGACTGGCTGCATCACTGCTTGGTATGGCAACTGCTTGGCATCCGACCTCAAGGCATTTCAGAGGGTAGTGCGTACTGCCCAGTACATCACTGGTGCCGAGCTCCCTGCCATCCAGGAACTCTGTACCAGGCAGTGTCAGAGGAAGGCCCTAAAAATTGTCAAATACTCCAGGCACCCAAGTCATAGACTATTCTCTCTGCTACCGCACGGCAAGCAATATCGATGCACCAAGTCTGAAACCAACAGGACCCTGAACAGCTTCTATCCCCAAGCCATAAGACTACTAAATAGTTGGTTAAATAGTTAACTAAATAACTACCCAGACTATCTGCATTGACACTTTTGGCACTAACTTTTTTGACCCGTCACATACACTGCTACTACTGTTAACCATCTGTCACCTTATTCCTAGTTATATGTACAGTATACTGTATACCTACCTCCATTACCTTGTATCCTTGCACATGGACTCAGTAATGATACCCGTTGTATATATCCAGGTTATCATTACTCATTGTGTCTCTATTATTACTTTATTATTTCTCTATTTTCTTTCTCTCTGCATTGTTGGGAAGGGCCTTTCACTGTAAGCATTTCACTGTTAGTCCACCACACCTGTTGTTTACGAACCATGTGATGAATACAATTTGATTTGATTTGATATAATGTATACTTTATACACACTATATCAGTTCTGTTTCAGACTAGAGAGAGGAGAGGAGAGAGTAAGAGAAGAGGAGAGAGGGGTTGCGAGGGGACTCTACTTCAATCACCTCTAGATCTCTCCTTCTTTCCCTATCTTCTGACACAAGGCTAGCTGTTGATATGTGTATCCAGTTAATGTGGAAGCTTTAAAAATGGTGAGAAAACTACCGAACACTAAATGAAAGGCACAAAAAACAGAGACTGCAATAAAGATCAAGCACAAACGCTATGTGTACACACACACTTCATTTGATTCATTGTAATCTGATTGCAGTTTGCTAGGTCCTTTGTTAGACTTTTTCCTCTTTAATTTGGTCCATTCAAACTAATTACCCTGAACTACCTAAAGTGCAGTTTAGTTTTTGTAACCACTAATAGCATTTTACTTTGGTTACTACCACTAATAGCACATCATGATAGTGCTTTTTTCAACACAGAAGTGATAGGAAATCAGGCCTCAACTGCAGCTGTGTACTGTATGAATTACGTGACTAGAGTCACTTACATTCACAATACAGTTACAACACTCAAACATCAGTTGTAATAGCGTTCAGACAGACATGGCATTGGTTGCAATGGTGACAATAGTTATCTGTGGTATCAGGGGATGTAGACTAGTCTTGAGGATGGTAAAGTCATAAAGGCTTTGGCCTCCTCCCTGGGTTTCTACACTGTGATGGTTGCAGCCTATGAACAACTTCTGTGTGTGTTACTTCTTAATGGTTTTCTAATAGATTTCAGAATTGATTTTCAGATTTTTTTTTACGTGCAGTAAATCAAGTCATTTAATTTACTTTGCCAGTGAAAAGCAGGGAAACAGTGAGTGTGGTTACATGCACACAATAATACAATTATTATGGATAGTCAGATTTATTTAATAGTTTGATTTAAATCTCATCCAAGATGGCGTAGCAGTTCAGATGTCCTGTCGTGTCCCGTGTATATATATATTTACATATTTTTTTCTTCACTTATCTTTTTAAATTTTTTTATTCTAAATATTCAACCTCAAAGGACTCTCCTGCAACCCGCCTCACCAATTTAAAAAAGAAAGTATTATTTACCTCATCTGAATTCCACAACAGAAGCTAGCCAGAGGTTAGCCATTTTCACTGGCTAACGTTGAAGTTCAGCTAGCCACGGTTAGCTGTCCTCAGCTATCCATTAGCTCGAAAAGCTATCGGCAGTTTTTGTACAGCGCGACTCAGACCAGAGCATATCGGACCTATTCTCTCTCCTTTCCCCGATTTCTACCGCAGGCTCTGGACATTTACACCTGGATCTTGCAGCTAACTAGCTGCTACCTGAGTGACTATTGGCAACGTCGGTCACGGAATTAACACACATTATTACGGAGCTAGCCAGCTAGCCAGCTGAAGAGTTCCGTCAGCCACTCCTGGGCTATTCCTGAGCTAGCCAGCTGAAGTGTCTCCTGGGCTACAACTCACCTATCCTGACCCGTTTTACTGCCGATGCGGAGCCCCATCGGGTCTTCACGACTGGACCACCGACGTTATCTGCCCGAGGGAGTTATCCAACTGGCCCCTCCGTCGCGACGTAACCTGATCGCCCATCTGCGGCCGGCTAATCGTTAGCTGTCTTTTCGGCTGCGATCTGAATAGGTCTATCGGACACTTTTCTTGGGCCACTATAACTAACTATTTTGCCAACTTGGACAGGTCCCCCCTTCCACACGGAACCCCACTAACCCACAGACGGAAACGCACGAGGTGGCTAAAAACAGACCTCCCTCCCATCTTCCACCAGCTTGCTACCTATGGCCCGGCTAGCTGTCTGAATCTCACTGCACCCTTTGATCACTCGGCTAAGCATGCCTCTCCTTAATGTCAATATGCATTGTCCATTGCTGTTCTGGTTAGTGTTTATTGGCTTATTTCACTGTAGAGCCTCTAGCCCTGCTCATTATACCTTATCCAACCTCTCAGTTCCTCCACCCACACATGCTATGACATCTTCTGGTTTCAATGATGTTTCTAGAGACAATATCTCTCTCATAATCACTAAATGCCTAGGTTTACCTCCTCTGTACTCACATCCCACCATACCTTTGTCTGTACATTATACCTTGAAGCTATTTTATCGCCCCCAGAAACCTGCTCCTTTTTCTCTCTATTCTGGACGTCACGGACGACCAATTCTTATAGCCTTTAGGTGTACCCTCATACTTATTCTTCTCTGCTCCTCTGGGGATGTAGAGGTGAATCCAGGCCCTGCAGTGCCTGGCTCCACCCCTACTCCCCAGGCGCTCTCTTTTGATGACTTCTGTAACTGTAATAACCTTGGTTTCATGCATGTTAACATTAGAAGCCTCCTCCCTAAGTTTGTTTTATTCACTGCTTTAGCACACTCTGCCAACCCGGATGTCCTAGCTGTGTCTGAATCTTGGCTTAGGAAGTCCACCAAAAACTGTGAAATCTTCATCCCTAACTACAACGTTTTCAGACAAGATAGAACGACCAAAGGGGGCGGTGTTGCAATCTACTGCAGAGATAGCCTGCAGAGTTCTGTCCTGCTATCCAGGTCTGTACCCAAACAATTTGAACTTCTACTTTTAAAAATCCACCTCTCCAAAAACAAGTCTCTCACCGTTGCCGCCTGCTATAGACCCCCCTCGGCCCCTAGCTGTGCTCTGGACACCATATGTGAACTGATTGCCCCCCATCTATCTTCAGAGCTCGTGCTACTAGGTGACCTAAACTGGGACATGCTTAACACCCCAGCCATTCTACAATCCAAGCTTGATGCCCTCAATCTCACACAAATTATTAATGAACCCACCAGGTACAACCCCAAAGCCGCAAACACTGGCACCCTCATAGATATAATCCTAACCAACGTGCCCTCTAAATACACCTCTGCTGTTTTCAACCAAGATCTCAGCGATCACTGCCTCATTGCCTGCAACCGTAATGGGTCAGCAGTCAAACGACCTCCACTCATCACTGAGGATGCCTGGTTATTTTTTTTAAATGCCTTCCTCTCCATCTTAAATAAGCATGCCCCTTTCAAGAAATTTAGAACCAGGAACAGATATAGCCCTTGGTTCTCCCCAGACCTGACTGCCCTTAACCAACACAAAAATATCCTGTGGCGTTCTGCATTAGCATCGAACTGCCCCCGCGATATGCAACTTTTTAGGGAAGTTAGAAACCAATACACACAGGCAGTTAGAAACACCAAGGCTAGCTTTTTCAAACAGAAATTTGCTTCGTGCAACTCCAACTCTAAAAAGTTCTGGGACATTGTAAAGTCCATGGAGAATAAGAACACCTCCTCCCAACTGCCCACTGCACTGAGGATAGGAAACTCTGTCACCACCGATAAGCCCACTATAATTGAGAATTTCAATAAGCATTTTTCTACGGCTGGCCATGCTTTCCACCTAACTACCCCTACTGCATTCAACAGCACTGCACCCCCCACAGCTACTCGCCCAAGCCTCCCCCATTTCTCCTTCTCCCAAATCCATTCAGCTGATGTTCTGAAAGAGCTGCAAAATCTGGACCCCTACAAGTCAGCTGGGCTTGACAATCTGGACCCTTTCTTTCTAAAATTATCTGCCGAAATTATTGCAACCCCTATTACTAGCCTGTTCAACCTCTCTTTTGTGTCGTCTGAGATTCCCATAGAATGGAAAGCAGCTGCTGTCATCCCCCTCTTCAAAGGAGGTGACACTCTTGACCCAAATTGCTACAGACCTATATCCATCCTACCCTGCCTTTCTAAGGTCTTCGAAAGCCAAGTCAACAAACAGATTATCGACTATTTCGAATCCCACCGCACCCTCTCCGCTATGCAATCTGGTTTCAGAGCTGGTCATGGGTGCACCTCAGCCACGCTCAAGGTCCTAAACGACATTGTAACCGCCATCGATAAGAAACAATACTGTGCTGCCGTATTCATTGACCTGGCCAAAGCTTTTGACTCTGTTAATCACCACATCCTCATCGGCAGACTCAGTAGCCTTGGTTTCTCAAACGATTGCGTCGCCTGGTTCACCAACTACTTCTCTGACAGAGTTCAGTGTGTCAAATCGGAGGGCCTACAGTCTGGACCTCTGGCAGTCTCTATGGGGGTACCACAGGGTTCAATTCTTGGGCCAACTCTTTTCTCTGTATACATAAATGATGTCGCTCTTGCTGCTGGTGAATCTCTGATCCACCTCTACGCAGACGACACCATTCTGTATACTTCTGGCCCTTCTTTGGACACTGTGTTAACAACCCTCCAGACGAGCTTCAATGCCATTCAACTCTCCTTCCGTGGTCTCCAACTGCTCCTAAACACAAGTAAAACTAAATGCATGCTCTTCAACCGATCGCTGCCTGCACCTGCCCGCCCGTCCAGCATAACTTCTCTGGACGGTTCTAACTTAGAATTTGTGGACAACTACAAATACCTAGGTGTCTGGTTAGACTGTAAACTCTCCTTCCAGACTCACATCAATCATCTCCAATCCAAAGTGAAATCTAGAATTGGCTTCCTATTTCGCAACAAAGCATCCTTCACTCATGCTGCCAAACATACCCTCGTAAAACTGACCATCCTACCAATCCTCGACTTCGGCGATGTCATTTACAAAATAGCCTCCAATACCCTACTCAACAAGCTGGATGCAGTCTATCACAGTGCCATCTGTTTTGTCACCAAAGCCCCATATACTACCCACCACTGCGACCTGTACGCTCTCGTTGGCTGGCCTTCGCTTCATAATCGTCGCCAAACACATTGGCTCCAGGTCATCTACAAGACCCTGCTAGGTAAAGTCCCCCCTTATCTCCGCTCACTGGTCACCATAGCAGCACCCACCTGTAGCACGCGCTCCAGCAGGTATATCTCTCTGGTCACCCCTAAAGCCAACTCCTCCTTTGGTCGTCTCTCCTTCCAGTTCTCTGCTGCCAATGACTGGAACGAACTACAAAAATCTCTGAAACTGGAAACACTTATCTCCCTCACTAGCTTTAAGCACCAGCTGTCAGAGCAGCTCACAGATCACTGCACCTGTACATAGCCCATCTATAATTTAGCCCAAACTACTACCTCTTCCCCTACTGTATTTATTTATTTTATTTATTTTGCTCCTTTGCACCATATTATTTATATTTTAACTTCGAACTTTCTTCAAACTACAAATCTACCATTCCAGTGTTTTTCTTGCTATACTTTATTTACTTTGCCACCATGGCATTTTTTTGCCTTTACCTCCCTTATCTCACATCATTTGCTCACATTGTATATAGTCTTATTTTTTTCTACTGCATCATTGATTGTATGTTGTTTTACTCCATGTGTAACTCTATGTTGTTGTATGTTGCCGAACTGCTTTGCTTTATCTTGGCCAGGTCGCAATTGTAAATGAGAACTTGTTCTCAACTTGCCTACCTGGTTAAATAAAGGTTAAATAAAAAATCTACATATAAACTAAGCAAAAAAAGAAACGTCCTCTCACTGTCAACTGCGTTTATTTTCAGCAAACTTAACATGTGCAAATATGTGTATGAACATAACAAGATTCAACAACTGAGACATAAACGGAACAAGTTCCACAGACATGTGACTAACAGAAATTGAATAATGTGTCCCTGAACAAGGGGGAGGTCAAAATCAAAAGTAACAGTCAGTATCTGGTGTGGCCACCAGCTGCATTAAGTATTGCAGTGCATCTCCTCCTCATGGACTGCACCAGATTTGCCAGTTCTTGCTATGAGATGTTACCCCACTCTTCCACCAAGGCACCTGCAAGTTCCCGCATTTCTGGGGTGAATGGCCCTGGCCCTCACCCTAGCCCTCACCTACAGGAAGGGTACCACATGAGGGAGGAAGATGTCTTTCCTGTAAGGCACAGCGTTGAGATTGCCTGCAATGACCACAAGCTCAGTCCGATGATGCTATGACACAACGCCCCAGACCATGACTGACCAAATCGATCCCGCTCCAGAGTACAGGCCTCGGTGTAACACTCATTCCTTTCGACGATAAACCCAAATCGGACCATCACCCCTGGTGAGACAAAACCGTGACTCGTCAGTGAAAAGCCCTTTTTGCCAGTCCTGTCTGGTCAGCAACAGTGGGTTTGTGCCCATAGGCGACGTTGTTGCCAGTGATGTCTGGTGAGGACCTGCCTTACAACAGGTCTACAAGCCCTCAGTCCAGCCTCTCTCAGCCTATTGCGGACAGTCTGAGCACTGATGGAGGGATTGTACATTCCTGGTGTAACTCAGGCAGTTGTTGTTGCCATCCTGTACCTGTCCTGCAGGTGTGATGTTCGGATGTACCGATCCTGTGCAGGTGTTGTTACACGTGGTCTGCCACTGCGAGGATGATAAGCTGTCCGTCCTGTCTCCCTGTAGCGCTGTCTTAGGCGTCTCACAGTACGGACATTGCAATTTATTGCCCTGGCAACATCTGCAGTCCTCATGGCTCCTTGCAGCATGCCTAAGGAATGTTCATGCAGATGAGCAGGGACCCTGGGCATCTTTCTTTTGGTGTTTTTCATAGTCAGTAGAAAGGCCTCTTTAGTGTCCTAAGTTTTCATAACTGTGACCTTAATTGCCTACCGTCTGTAAGCTGTTAGTGTCTTAACGACTGTTCCACAGGTGCATGTTCATTAACTGTTTATGGTTCATTGAACAAGCATGGGAAACAGTGTTTAAACCCTTTACAATGAAGATCTGTGAAGTTATTTGGATTTTTACAAATAATCTTTGAAAGACAGGGTCCTGAAAAAGGGACGTTTCTTTTTTTGCTGAGTTTATATATATATAAAACAGGGTACCTGATGGAACTTTGATAAATGTTATTTTTGGGAAGCGTAGTTGATTCTGAGTTGGGGCATATAAAGTTTGTATGTGCAAACTATTTCTAAGATGCATGCTTTCAGTTTTTCTGAACTCACTTCACTTGCACATAAGAGGGAGGTTTGCCACATGCGCAGATCAAATATACCGCTTGAACTCTGATTAAGCTGTTTACATGTCTTAATAATTTGAAAGATTGCTCAGAAAACCGGGTGTTATAATCAGTGTATGCTTACTTGGATTATGACCTTAAACCGATTAAGATAAGAAGAGTAAGGTGTTTACATGACTAATGCCATACTCGGCCTACTCCCATAATCAGTTTAATATTGAACTATTAGTGTGCATGTAAACGTACTCTGTAGAAGCCACTGGAGGGGAAGAGAGGATAATGAATGAGGCCAGAGTTAATAAGAGGCAGAGGGTTATTAGCCTGTTAGTAAGGGGCTCTGCTTAACTGTAATTAAACTTAATCCCAAGATATTGTTATATTACCCTGGGCAGATGTGGCTATAGAAACCATAATGGTATTCTGGACAACCCTGCTGACCACTAACAACTAATGATTCACACAAGGAAGGACTTTCAACCTGGGGAGGTCACACAAGGACAGGACAGGCAGAAAAATGGATGATTGGCTCCATTTGTCCGTCATCCAACATATAAAGCACCTTTCCATGTGTGATGGCTCACACTGAATCTTGACAGCAAAACCTTTCACTGGACAGATGCACAGACACACTCCAGCCTGGACAGACACACAGGCATTCTAGTCTAGAAACATCAGACTGACATCCAACACTGTGTGTGTGTGTGTGTGTGTGTGTGTGTGTGTGTGTATGTGTGTGTGTGTGTGTGTGTGTGTGTGTATGTATGTGTGTGTGTGTGTGTGTGTGTGTGTGTGTGTGTGTGTGTGTGTGTGTGTGTGTGTGTGTGTGTGTGTGTGTGTGTGTGTGTGTGTGTGTGTGTGTGTGTGTGTGTGTGTGTGTGTGTGTGTGTGTGTGTGTGTGTTTGTGAGTAAGTGTAGGACATGTGCTGACATCAGCTTGAGTCATAAACCCTTACAATCGGACTGTTCATGTGGGTTGGATGGACCCTCTCTGTAAGATAGAAAACGAGGAGAGGGACTGTCGGAGAAAGAGAGGAGAGAGCAGAAAGAGAAAGAGAAGAGGGAGAGTCAGAAAGAGAGGAGAGAGCAGAAAGAGAAGAGGGAGCAGAAAGAGAAAGAGAAGAGGGAGAGTCAGAAAGAGAGGAGAGAGCAGAAAGAGAAGAGGGAGCAGAAAGAGAGAGAAGAGGGAGAGTCAGAAAGAGAAGAGGGAGCAGAAAGAGAAGAGGGAGCAGAAAGAGAGAGAAGAGGGAGAGTCAGAAAGAGAAGAGGGAGCAGCAAGAGAAAGAGAAGAGGGAGAGTCAGAAAGAGAGGAGGGAGCAGAAAGAGAAGAGGGAGCAGAAAGAGAGAGAAGAGGGAGAGTCAGAAAGAGAAGAGGGAGCAGCAAGAGAAAGAGAAGAGGGAGAGTCAGAAAGAGAGGAGGGAGCAGAAAGAGAAAGAGAAGAGGGAGAGTCAGAAAAAGAGGAGGGGGCAGAAAGAGAAGTGGGAGAGTCAGAAAGAGAGGAGGGAGCAGAAAGAGAAGAGGGAGTGTCTCAGCAGGTGAAAGCAGGACAGCTGGATGCTTTTGGTAAAAATATAAAGACAAACACACAGCTGTCATATGTCTTTGGAGCAAGAAGAGTGATGCTCTCCTTTCCTGAGTCCTGATCTAGAGGCTGGTTCTGTGTGTCTGTGGGTGTGGGATGATTTAGTGAGCGAAACACTTCACAGTATGTTATCACTGACAGTTCCTCCCCTAACAGCTGTTTAGCAGTTGCAACACACACCATCTGAATGACGCCCCACACCAGAGTTGATCACGTCCCAGGGCACCTAGCCCTAAAACTAACCCTACCCCTACCGCCCCATACAGCTCCTCCAGAGTGGGTTATGTGAGTGTTACACTGCTGAACCGAAGGAAGACAACTAACTGACAGAATTAAACACACACACACACACACACACACACACACACACACACACACACACACACACACACACACACACACACACACACACACACACACACACACACACACACACACACACACACACACACACACACACACGGCTAAGATATCAGAGGTGAAAGTTATAGAGGCTGACCTCAGTAGGTGGAGTTACTCTGTCTTTATACAGGTCATCACCTCTGACCTCTGTAAATACAGTCTCTGTATCACTCTCGATCTCTCTTCCCCTCTGTCTCGCTTCCCCCTCCCCCCACACTTTCCTGTTTCATGTCTACTGATACAGTCGTTTTCCCACTGCTGTAGAGGTCCCCTCTCTTTATTCAGATGGGACAGTGTGTGTGTGTGTCTTGACTTGGACATATGGAGTGTTTGCCATGAGGAGAGTAAAAGCTGAAAATCCAAACTTCCTTCCTGTCTGAATGAGAGTACACACACACACACACACACACACATGCACGCATGCAAACACACACACACACACAGCGAGTGATCAGACATCAGTCAGGACAACACACGCAAATGCACCCACACACACAGACTTCCTGTGAACGGTACACACACTCATCAACCAGAAGACAGGCCATGTGAACGGTACACACGTACACCAGCAGGAACACACACATCAGACAGCCATACAAGGCCCTGTGAACCGAACATAGAGACACAGTCTGTGAAGCTGTAGGTCTTACCATTTTTTATTGTTGATATAAACCCTTCAAGGCTTGTCTAAAATGTGACATGTTTTTGAATAATTATTAAACATTTTAGGCTGAGCTGAAAAGATTGAGAGTACCATAAAATGTTTGATATTGTACTCTTGTGCAGTTGTGCGTTTCTTCACCGTTTCACTGGCTTTATTGCAGTAACATCCTCTTGGGTTTATGAAGCAGGAATGACATCTAGTGGCATTTGTTGATATTAGAAGCACACAGATAGTTGGACAATCACTTGAATGGTTTATTTATTCATTTTGAAACTGAAGTCCAAACCACAGGAGGCTGGTAAGGGGAGGAGAGCTTATAATAATATCTGTAATAAAGTGATATCGTTCCATTCATTTAGTTCCAGCCATTACTATGAGCCCTTCGTCCCCAATGAAGGTGCCAGCAGCCATCTGTGAATCAAAACATATAGCACGTAGAACCTAGTGTCCCTTTATGCAGTGTTAATACAATAATTTTTGGACTATGGAGCTTTTTGTCAGTGTGTGGGGTGTGGATATTGATATGTACAGTTGAGGATGGCATATTAGACCTAAGTTTTCTGTATTTGTGCCTTTCTATTTGGTGGATATGTCTCTAATGGACTAATAAACTACATTATCCAGGCAGATTATCTCTGATAGACGAACTGTTCATAAATGTCATAACTACTGAGTTAGCCCTGATGGACTAGTGACTATGTTATTCACATTGTCTGTAGACCTGATGGACTAATGACTATGTTATTCACATTGTCTGTAGACCTGATGGACTAATGACTATGTTATTCACATTGTCTGTAGCCCTGATGGACTAATGACTATGTTATTCTAATTGTCTGTAGACCTGATGGACTAATGACTATGTTATTCTAATTGTCTGTAGACCTGATGGACTAATGACTATGTTATTCACATTGTCTGTAGCCCTGATGGACTAATGACTATGTTATTCACATTGTCTGTAGCCCTGATGGACTAATGACTATGTTATTCACATTGTCTGTAGACCTGATGGACTAATGACTATGTTATTCACATTGTCTGTAGCCCTGATGGACTAATGACTATGTTATTCACATTGTCTGTAGACCTGATGGACTAATGACTATGTTATTCACATTGTCTGTAGACCTGATGGACTAATGACTATGTTATTCTAATTGTCTGTAGACCTGATGGACTAATGACTGTCATTCTAATTGTCTGTAGACCTGATGGACTAATGACTGTCATTCTAATTGTCTGTAGACCTGATGGACAATTGACTATGTTAATCTAATTGTCTGTAGACCTGATGGACTAATGACTGTCATTCTAATTGTCTGTAGACCTGATGGACTAATGACTATGTTATTCTAATTGTCTGTAGACCTGATGGACTAATGACTATGTTATTCTAATTGTCTGTAGACCTGATGGACTAATGACTATGTTATTCTAATTGTCTGTAGACCTGATGGACTAATGACTGTCATTCTAATTGTCTGTAGACCTGATGGACTAATGACTATGTTATTCACATTGTCTGTAGACCTGATGGACTAATGACTATGTTATTCTAATTGTCTGTAGACCTGATGGACTAATGACTGTCATTCTAATTGTCTGTAGACCTGATGGACTAATGACTATGTTATTCTAATTGTCTGTAGACCTGATGGACTAATGACTATGTTATTCTAATTGTCTGTAGACCTGATGGACTAATGACTATGTTATTCACATTGTCTGTAGACCTGATGGACTAATGACTATGTTATTCTAATTGTCTGTAGACCTGATGGACTAATGACTATGTTATTCTAATTGTCTGTAGACCTGATGGACTAATGACTATGTTATTCACATTGTCTGTAGACCTGATGGACTAATGACTATGTTATTCTAATTGTCTGTAGACCTGATGGACTAATGACTGTCATTCTAATTGTCTGTAGACCTGATGGACTAATGACTATGTTATTCTAATTGTCTGTAGACCTGATGGACTAATGACTGTCATTCTAATTGTCTGTAGACCTGATGGACTAATGACTATGTTATTCTAATTGTCTGTAGACCTGATGGACTAATGACTATGTTATTCACATTGTCTGTAGACCTGATGGACTAATGACTATGTTATTCACATTGTCTGTAGACCTGATGGACTAATGACTATGTTATTCTAATTGTCTATAGACCTGATGGACTAATGACTATGTTATTCACATTGTCTGTAGCCCTGATGGACTAATGACTATGTTATTCACATTGTCTGTAGACCTGATGGACTAATGACTATGTTCTTCACATTGTCTGTAGACCTGATGGACTAATGACTATGTTATTCTAATTGTCTGTAGACCTGATGGACTAATGACTGTCATTCTAATTGTCTGTAGACCTGATGGACTAATGACTGTCATTCTAATTGTCTGTAGACCTGATGGACTAATGACTATGTTATTCTAATTGTCTGTAGACCTGATGGACTAATGACTGTCATTCTAATTGTCTGTAGACCTGATGGACTAATGACTATGTTATTCTAATTGTCTGTAGACCTGATGGACTAATGACTATGTTATTCTAATTGTCTGTAGACCTGATGGACTAATGACTATGTTATTCTAATTGTCTGTAGACCTGATGGACTAATGACTGTCATTCTAATTGTCTGTAGACCTGATGGACTAATGACTATGTTATTCACATTGTCTGTAGACCTGATGGACTAATGACTATGTTATTCTAATTGTCTGTAGACCTGATGGACTAATGACTGTCATTCTAATTGTCTGTAGACCTGATGGACTAATGACTATGTTATTCTAATTGTCTGTAGACCTGATGGACTAATGACTATGTTATTCTAATTGTCTGTAGACCTGATGGACTAATGACTATGTTATTCACATTGTCTGTAGACCTGATGGACTAATGACTATGTTATTCTAATTGTCTGTAGACCTGATGGACTAATGACTGTCATTCTAATTGTCTGTAGACCTGATGGACTAATGACTGTCATTCTAATTGTCTGTAGACCTGATGGACTAATGACTATGTTATTCTAATTGTCTGTAGACCTGATGGACTAATGACTGTCATTCTAATTGTCTGTAGACCTGATGGACTAATGACTATGTTATTCTAATTGTCTGTAGACCTGATGGACTAATGACTATGTTATTCTAATTGTCTGTAGACCTGATGGACTAATGACTGTCATTCTAATTGTCTGTAGACCTGATGGACTAATGACTATGTTATTCACATTGTCTGTAGACCTGATGGACTAATGACTATGTTATTCTAATTGTCTGTAAACCTGATGGACTAATGACTGTCATTCTAATTGTCTGTAGACCTGATGGACTAATGACTATGTCATTCTAATTGTCTGTAAACCTGATGGACTAATGACTGTCATTCTAATTGTCTGTAAACCTGATGGACTAATGACTGTCATTCTAATTGTCTGTAGACCTGATGGACTAATGACTATGTCATTCTAATTGTCTGTAGACCTGATGGACTAATGACTGTCATTCTAATTGTCTATAGACCTGATGGACTAATGACTATGTTATTCACATTGTCTGTAGACCTGATGGACTAATGACTATGTTATTCTAATTGTCTGTAGACCTGATGGACTAATGACTGTCATTCTAATTGTCTGTAGACCTGATGGACTAATGACTATGTTATTCTAATTGTCTGTAGACCTGATGGACTAATGACTGTCATTCTAATTGTCTGTAGACCTGATGGACTAATGACTATGTTATTCTAATTGTCTGTAGACCTGATGGACTAATGACTGTCATGCTAATTGTCTGTAGACCTGATGGACTAATGACTGTCATTCTAATTGTCTGTAGACCTGATGGACTAATGACTATGTTATTCTAATTGTCTGTAGACCTGATGGACTAATGACTATGTTATTCTAATTGTCTGTAGACCTGATGGACTAATGACTATGTTATTCTAATTGTCTGTAGACCTGATGGACTAATGACTGTCATGCTAATTGTCTGTAGACCTGATGGACTAATGACTATGTTATTCACATTGTCTGTAGACCTGATGGACTAATGACTGTCATTCTAATTGTCTGTAGACCTGATGGACTAGTGGATATCTCAATAAAGGGCCTATAAGCCGGATGCACAGCACCAAGAGGTTTGGCGTTATTCTGCAGTTTCATTTCATCTTTAAAGAATATGTTTTGTTCTTGTATCAGCTGCGGCATCAGAACAGAAATAGAACAGAGAGGTGGTTTTAAGGAGAAACATCAAAGCACAGCTCAGTCACTGAGCCTCAGGGAACAATTAATCACAAACTCAAAGTAAGGGAATAAGGATTCTCAAAGGATTTCACATGGAATTACTCCATTACCATTCCATACCTAATGAAAATGTAATCTCAGATATAATAATGTAATTACGAGTTTCACTTCAGTCTCAGGCAACATTCAGCACCTGCACCCAACCTGTATGTATATATACTGTAGTTTGTGTGTGTGTGTGTGTGTGTGTGTGTGTGTGTGTGTGTGTGTGTGTGTGTGTGTGCAGCAGTATCTATCTAGGGTAGAGAAGGGCTCCATGAGAAAATGCATTGTGTTCAGGTCACTTTGTGTAGTTACTGTTGCCAGGAAGGGAGGGATGGTGAGAGCGAGAGAAATAGAAATGGAGAAGTTTTGAGTCTTTTGTGACAACTCCAGCCCTGCTAACAAATTATTATGAGAAAATATTAAAATGTATTAATGGTAGTGCAGTGTAATTGGATAATAAATGTTGATGTCGAACAAATATTTGAACATTTCACACTGTCAATTTTGGGTAATTTCTGCGGCTAGCCCCAGATAGACAGTAACGGATCAGGGTAGGTTAGGCTCCAGTGCTGGATTAGGCAGGGAAATGTGCAATGTGAAAAGACCCCTTTTTCTCATCCCTGTTGTTAGAAAACTCACCTTCAGTGTTTGTCTGGAGGAAAATTATGTTTTTTTTGCAAGGTCACAGCATCATGCTTGGTCACGTTTAAAGGCGGGCACAATCCGAAAATAGTGAGGCAGAGGGGGGGCTTAGTGATGAGTGAGAAAAGAGATATTGGAGGAAGGAGCAAATGTTTAATCACTACATCTCCAGCTTCACATTGTCCTTCAATTCTTCTCCAGAACAGCGCTTTAATTTCCACCACAAAGAGCACTGATGATTTTCTTCTCATAATTCATGAAGCACACAGGACATGTTAAGGAGAGAGGAGAGGAGAGGAGAGGAGAGGAGAGGAGAGGAGAGGAGAGGAGAGGAGAGGAGAGGAGAGGAGCAAAGGGTCTTTAAACATGTAACTTCAATCAATCAAATGTTTTTATTAAGCCCTTTTTACATCAGCAGATGTCACACAGTGCTTATACAGAAACCCAGCCTAAAACCCCTAAGAGCAAGCAATGCAGATGTAGAAGCACGTAGCTAGGAAAAGGAAAAACTGAAAGGCAGGAACCTAGGAAGAAAGCTAGAGAACCAGGCTCTGGGGGGTGGCCAGTCCTCTTCTGGCTGTGCCGGTGGAGATTATAATAGTACATGGCCATTAAGGTTAGATCGTTCTGAAAGATGTTCAAACATTCATAGATGACCAGTGGTTATAGAGGGTGCAACAGGTCAGCATGAGTATCATGAGTAAATGTCAGTTGGCTTTTCATAGCCAAGGATTTTAGAGGTCAAGACAGTAGGTACGGTAAACTGAATACAGTAGATTACTGTAGAATGCACAATAAAATACTGTACATTTGTTTTACAGCACACTAAGATCTTTCTGTAAATTCAACAGTAAAACACTGTATAATGCACAGAAAAATACAGTAAATGGGTTTTACAGTATTAATTATGGTGCATTGTGGGGAAATGTTGTGGCCGGGGAAAGAGAATGGCGAATTAACATATTTTAAGGCGTGTCTTGTAAGAGTCCCATGAGTGAGAATGCTGTACCCCCACAGAATATGGTAATATACTGTATTTTAGGAATTCTACAAACCTTGTCCTGAAACTTTACAGTAACTTACTGGCCAATTGATGCCAGTCATTTATTGTAATTCAGAATACACTACCATACCGCATTTTTGGAGTGCCAAAAACCTTTTGAACGCTACTGAGTGCGTGGTATTATTGTTTCTCACTCATTTATTTTGAGGTGTGTCTTGTAAGAGGCTATACTGTATTTGTTGCACCTGTTAGTGAGAGTGCTTTATCAATTGAAGTGATATGTGGTAGTAGTTCCCTATTAATTCAATGTATTTAGGGGACAGATCAGAGTGGTAGAAAGTCTCAAGCCTTTATTGATTGAGTGGCTTGACATGTCCTTTTGATCTGTTTTGCCCTGTAGTCACTGTCAGTCTGGAAGCCTTTGTTAAGGCCTAAAGTGCAAGTGATATTTCCAACACCAACATCAGTTGGTATAGTGTAATATACACTGCTCAAAAAAATAAAGGGAACACTTAAACAACACAATGTAACTCCAAGTCAATCACACTTCTGTGAAATCAAACTGTCCACTTAGGAAGCAACACTGATTGACAGTAAATTTCACATGCTGTTGTGCAAATGGAATAGACAACAGGTGGAAATTATAGGCAATTAGCAAGACACCCCCAATAAAGGAGTGGTTCGGCAGGTGGTGACCACAGACCATTTCTCAGTTCTTATGCTTCCTGGCTGATGTTTTGGTCAATTTTGAATGCTGGCGGTGCTTTCACTCTGGTGGTAGCATGAGACGGAGTCTACAACCCACACAAGTGGCTCAGATAGTGCAGCTCATCCAGGATGGCACATCAATGCGAGCTGTGGCAAGAAGATTTGCTGTGTCTGTCAGCGTAGTGTCCAGAGCATGGAGGCGCTACCAGGAGACAGGCCAGTACATCAGGAGACGTGGAGGAGGCCGTAGGAGGGCAACAACCCAGCAGCAGGACCGCTACCTCCGCCTTTGTGCAAGGAGGAGCAGGAGGAGCACTGCCAGAGCCCTGCAAAATGACCTCCAGCAGGCCACAAATGTGCATGTGTCTGCTCAAACGGTCAGAAACAGACTCCATGAGGGTGGTATGAGGGCCCGACGTCCACAGGTGGGGCTTGTGCTTACAGCCCAGCACCGTGCAGGACGTTTGGCATTTGCCAGAGAACACCAAGATTGGCAAATTCGCCACTGGCGCCCTGTGCTCTTCACAGATGAAGCAGGTTCACACTGAGCACATGTGACAGACGTGACAGAGTCTGGAGACGCCGTGGAGAACGTTGCCTGCAACATCCTCCAGCATGACCGGTTTGGTGGTGGGTCAGTCATGGTGTGGGGTGGCATTTCTTTGGGTGGCCGCACAGCCCTCCATGTGCTCGCCAGAGGTAGCCTGACTGCCATTAGGTACCGAGATGAGATCCTCAGACCCCTTGTGAGACCATATGCTGGTGCGGTTGGCCCTGGGTTCCTCCTAATGCAAGACAATGCTAGACCTCATGTGGTTGGAGTGTGTCAGCAGTTCCTGCAAGAGGAAGGCATTGATGCTATGGACTGGCCCGCCCGTTCCCCAGACCTGAATCCAATTGAGCACATCTGGGACATCATGTCTCGCTCCATCCACCAATGCCACGTTGCACCACAGACTGTCCAGGAGTTGGCGGATGCTTTAGTCCAGGTCTGGGAGGAGATCCCTCAGGAGACCATCCGCCACCTCATCAGGAGCATGCCCAGGCGTTGTAGGGAGGTCATACAGGCACGTGGAGGCCACACACACTACTGAGCCTCATTTTGACTTGTTTTAAGGACATTACATCAAAGTTGGATCAGCCTGTAGTGTGGTTTTCCACTTTAATTTTGAGTGTGACTCCAAATCCAGACCTCCATGGGTTGATAAATTGGATTTCCATTAATTATTTTTTTGTGATTTTGTTGTCAGCACATTCAACTATGTAAAGAAAAAAGTATTTAATAAGATTATTTCATTCATTCAGATCTAGGATGTGTTATTTTAGTGTTCCTTTAATTTTTTTGAGCAGTATATAATAAAATATTCACTATTAGCAATTGCTGATTTTATTTACAATACAATTCAACAATAAAGTACTGTATTGCTGTTTTGCTGTATATTTACTGCAGCATACTGTAAATTATGATGCATTTTGGAAAAATATTGTGGGAGGAGAAATAATCGTTGGCTCATTAACATATTTTAAGGCGTGCCTTGTAGGTGGCTATATTTGAGTCCTGTGCCAATTGAAGTGATATGGTGTAGTAGTTCTCTAACAATTAAATGTACTGTATATAGGGACCAGATCAGAGTGTATTGGGTTTAAAAAAATGTAATGGTTGAATATTTACCCATTTGATCTGTTTTGCCCTGTAATCAGTTTGGAAGCCTTTGTTAGGCCTCTGGAAATTAAAATGATACAAAACACCTAGTATTCATTAATGTGCTGTAATATGTAAATACCTACAGCCAACCTGCTTGCTTTCTCTAATCCCCTGTAATTACAGTAAAATACTGTACAAAAAAAATCTTACAGTTTAATAATCACTTTTACTGTATCGAGTACAGTTACATGCACACTAATAATACGGTATTAAACTGATTATGGCAGTAGGCCGAGTACGGCAATAGTCATGTAAACACTTTACTCTGTTTATCCTAATCGGCGAAAGGTCATAATCAAAGTAAGCATATGCCGATTAAAACACCTGGTTTTGTAATCAATCTTTCAAATTAATAGGACATGTAAATGGCAATCCAGTGGTGTATTTGATCTGTGCATATGCCAGCACTGGTAGCGCAAGCCTCCATCTTATTTATGCACGAGTGAAGTGAGTTCGGAAAAACAGAGATAGTCAGATATACAGTGCATTTGGAAAGTACTCAGACCCCTTAACTTTTTCCACATTTTGTCACGTTACAGCCTTATTCTAAAATTGCTTAAATCGTTTTTTTCCCTCATCAATCTACACACAATACCCCATAATGACAAAGTAAAAACTGGTTTTCATAAATTTTACCATATAAAAAATATAATAAAAAATGAAATATCACATTTACAGAATATTCAAACCCTTTACTCAGTACTTTGTTGAAGCACCTTTTGGCAGCGATTACAGCCTCTGTCACGACTTCAGCCGAAGTCCTCTCCTTGTTCGGGCGGCGTTCGGCGATCGACGTCACCGGCTTACTAGTTACCACCGATCTATGTTTCCCTGTTAGTTTGGTTTTGTCTTTATTATACACACCTGTTTCATATTCCCTGATTATGTTCATTATTTAACCCTCTGGCTTTCATGTTTGTCTTGTCCGTGATTGTTACCTGTTTTGTAGTTGTTGGAGGATTTTCTCCCAGCCATGTTTTATTGTTGCGGGAGAAGTTGGATTACTGTTTTTGAGTAAAACGTTTTGTTTGCACTCATCCCTGTGTCCTGCGCCTGACTTCGATACTTCTCCTATGAAAAAGCATTACAGCCTCGGGTCTTCTTGGGTATGACGCTACAAGCTTGGCACACCTGTATTTGGGGAGTTTCTCCCATTCTTCTCTGCAGATCCTCTCAAGCTCTGTCAGGTTGGATGGGGAGAGTCGCTGCACAGCTATTTTCAGGTCTCTCCAGAGATGCTTGATCTGGTTCAAGTCCGGGCTCTGGCTGGGCCACTGAAGGACATTGAGAGACTTGTCCTGAAGCCACTCCTGCATTGTCTTGGCTATGTACTTAGGGTCGTTGCCCTGTTGGAAGGTGAACCTTCGTCCCAGTCTGAGGACCTGAGCACTCTGGCGCAGGTTTTCATTAAGGATCACTCTGTACTTTGCTCCGTTCATCTTTCCCTCGATCCTGACTCGTCTCCAAGTCCCTGCCACTGAAAAACATCCCCACAGCATGATACTGCCACCACCATGCTTCACTGTATATATTTATTTTTATTTAACCTTTATTTAACTAGGCAAGTCAGTTAAGAACAAATTCTTATTTACAATGACGGCCTACACCAGCCAAACCCAGACGAGGCTGTGCCAATTGTGCGCCACCCTATGGGACTCCCAATTACGGTCGGTTGTGATACAGCCAAGTTTGGTGCCAAGTTGCCAAGTTTCTTCCAGACATGACGCTTGGCGTTCAGGCCAAAGAGTTACATCTTGGTTTCATCAGACCAGAGAATCTTGTTTCTCGTGGTCTGAGAGTCTTTAGGTGCCTCTTGGCAAACTCCAAGTGGGCTGTCATGTGCCTTTTACTGAGGTGTGGCTTCCATCTGGCCACTCTACCATAAAGGCCTGATTGGCGGAGTGCTGCAGAGATGATAATCCTCCATGAAGGCTTTCCCATCTCCACAGAGGAACTCTGGAGCTCTGTCAGAGTTACCATTGGGATCTTGATCACCTCCCTGACCAAGGCCCTTCTCCTCCGATGGCTCAGTTTGGCCGGGCGGCCAGCTCTAGGAAGAATCTTGGTGCTTCCAAAGTCTTCCACTTTAGAATGCTGGAGGCCACTGTGTTCTTGGGGTGCTTCAATGCTGCAGACATTGTTTTGGTACCCTTTCCCAGATCTGTGCCTCAACACAATCCTGTCTTGGAGCTCTACGGACAATTCCTTCAACCTCATGGCTTGGTTTTTGCTCTGACATGCACTGTCAAATGTGGGGCCATGTATAGACAGTTGTGTGCCTTTCCAAATCATGTCCAATCAATTGAATTTACCATAGGTGGTTCCAATCAAGTTGTCGTAACATCTCAAGGATGATTAATAAAAAACAGGATGCACCTGAGCTCAATGTCGAGTCTCATAGCAAAGGTTATGAATACTTATGTAACTAAGGTATTTCTGTTTTTAATTTTTGATACATTTGCAAAAATGTCAAAAAAACTGTTTTCGCTTTGTCATTATGGGATATTGTGTGTAGATTGATGGAAAACATTTATTTAATCAATTTTATAATAAGGCTGTAACGTAACAAAATGTGAAAAAGTTAAGGGGTTTGAATACTTTCTGAATGCACTGTATATCATAAGGTATCTAAATGTAATTAGTTATTTTGAAGACCAATGTATCCCTAACTACAACAACATTTTGAGTCACGGTTACAGAAACATTTTACTTACTTTGACTGTGATATGTTATTTTTTTTTATTAACCTTGTTTGAATGCACTGACTGTAAGAATGCCAAGCTAAATGACCAAAATGTAAATATTAAAACATGCAAAGAACACTGGGTAATATGTTGCTGCGTGGGTAATTCCAGTAATATACTGTAAATTAGATTACCATAAAATGGATTACTGTAAAATAAATGACAGTAACTTACCGGCCAATTGCTGCCATAAATTACTGTACATTTTACATTACATTTTTTACAGTGCAATATCTCCTCTTTTACACTCAGCTCTCGTTGGTTTTCTCCAGGGCAGAGGGGAGAAATCATGACTGATTCAGTTTGAAGGTTTTTCTCTGAAAACGGCTGGTCTGCTCCTCAGCTACTGTGATCCTTCAAGATCAGCTGAAGGGCATCAGATAACCACACAGCCATTTAGTGGAGAGAGAGAGAGAGAGAGAGAGAGAGAGAGAGAGAGAGAGAGAAAGTGTGTGTGTCCTGAAAAACAGTGGGTTTGTTTATGAACATCAGGATTTTTATTCCAGAAGACAGAATACCTATGAGAGTATAGTATCAGGCCTTCGGAAAGTATTCAGACCCCTTGACTTTTTACAACATTTTTTTTACAACAAATCTTATTCAAACATGGATGAAAAAAGTTTCTCAAACTAGACACACTAATGTACTTGTCCTCTTGCTCAGTTGAGCACCTCCCAATACTCTTTCTATTCTGGCTAAAGCCAGTTTGCGCTGTTCTGTGAAGGGAGTAGTATACAGCATTGTATGAGATCTTCAGTTTCTTGGCAATTTCTCGCATGGAATAGCCTTCATTTCTCAGAACAAGAATAGACTGACAGGTTTCAGAAGAAAGTGCTTTGTTTCTGGCCATTTTGAGCCTGTAATCGAACCCACAAATGCTGATGCTACACATACTCAACTAGTCTAAAGAAGGCCAGTTTTATTGCTTCTTTAAACAGAACAACAGTTTTCAGCTGTGCTAACAGATTTGCAAAAGGGTTTTCTAATGATCAATTAGCCTTTTAAAATGTATAAACTAGGATTAGCTAACACAACATGCCACTGGAACACAGGAGTGATGGTTGGTTCTAAGTAACCCCAAACTTTTGAACGGTAGTGTAAGTAATCAGACCCTTTGCTATGAGAGTTGAAATTGAGCTCAGGTGCATCCTGTTTCCATTGATCATCCTTGAGATGTTTTTATAACTTGACATGATTTGAAAAGGAACACACCTGTCTATATAAAGGTTTCACAATTGTTAGTTCATGTCAGAGCAAAAACCAAGGAATGTCCCGAGAGCTCCGAGACAGGATTGTGTCGAGGTGCAGATCTGGGTAAGGATACCAAAACATTACTGCAGCATTGAAGGTCCCAAAGAACACAGTGGCATCCATCATTCTTAAATGGAAGAAGTTTGGAACCACCAAGACTCTTCCAAGAGCTGGCCACCCGGCCAAACTGAGCAATCGGGAGAGAAGGGCCTTGGTCAGGGAGGTGACCAAGAACCCGATGGTCACTCTGACAGAGCTCTAGAGTTCCTCTGTGGAGATGGGAGAACCTTGCAGAAGGACAACCATCTCTACAGCACTCCACCAATCAGGCATTTATGGTAGAGTGGCCAGATGGAAGCCACGCCTCAGTAAAAGGCACATGATGAAACCAAGATTTAACTCCTTGGCCTGAATGCCTGAACGTCACATCTGGAGGAAACCTGGAACCATCCCAACGTTGAGGCTTGGTGGTGGCAGCACCATGCTGTGGGATGTTTTTCAGCGGCAGGGACTGGGAGACTAGTCAGGATTGAGGCCAAGACGAACGGAGCAAAGTACAGAGATCCTTGATGAAAACCTGCGCCAGAGCACTCAGGACCTCAGACTGGGGTGAACGTTCACCTTCCAACAGGACAATGACCCTAAGCACACAGCCAAGACAATGCAGGAGTGACTTCGAGATAAGTCTCTGAATGTCCTTGAGTGGCCCAGCCAGAGCCGGACTTGAATCTGATCTAACATCTCTGGAGAGACCTGAAAATAGCTGTGCAGCAACGCTTCTTATCCAACCTGACAGAGCTTGAGAGGATCTGCAGAGAAATGGGAGAAACTCCCCATATACAGACTCGATGCTGTAATCGCTAACAAAGGGTGTTTAACAAAGTACTGAGTAAAGGGTCTGAATGCTTATATAAATGTGATATTCCCATTTTTTATTTGTAAGAAATTTGCAAAAATTTCTAAACCTGTTTTTGTTTTTGTCATTATGGGGTTTTGTGTGTAGATTGATGAGGGGGAAAAAAACGATTTTAAACAATTTTAGAATAAGGCTGTAACGAAGCAAAATGTGGAAAAAGTCAAGGGGTCTGAATACTTTCCGAAGGCACTGTATATGAGAAACATATGAATGGTAAAATACTGATACTTTATTTAACAAAATGGAGCAGAAAGTTCATACAGTACATACAGCAAAGACTCCTTCCATCCGTTAAGGCAGAAACTGAAAATATTTTGAAAAAAATAAACCTTTTAATCTAGCCTATGGTAGTATTTCAAATAAGATTCATTGTTTCAGATCCACTATTTCAGCTTTCAGTGTATGATTTCATATTAGTTTTATTTTATGGTTCAAAAAGCTCACAAAAAAATCGGGACGGATTTTAATCGCAACGTTTTAGACTTCAGTATGATTGAATTAGGGTCTCAGGTCAACTGATCAGTTTTGTCTCTTGGAGACATGGTGGAAGCAGGTAGGGTCAGGATCAGGGTTAGAAGACAGGGTTAGAGGTAAGGGGTCAATAAGCGTAAGGACTGAAATAAGAGTTCATAGACAGGTTGAGGTTAGGATGAGGGTCCAAGTTAGGATGCAGGTCAAAGTTAGGATGAGGATAAGGTTAGAGGTCAGGGTCAGAGGTTACAGGTCAGGGGTATGGACAAAAGTAAGGGTCCATGGTTTAGAGATGGGGCCAAGGACAGACCCAGTTCAAGTTCGGGACAGGTCAGTTTCAGATCAGAAAAGAGGTTGGGCATAGATGTGGTCAGGGTTAGTGTTAGGGTCAGGGTTTACATCTTGTTAGATGTGGTCAGGGTTAGTGTTAGGGTCAGGGTTTACATCTTGTTAGACGTGGTCAGGGTTAGTGTTAGGGTCAGGGTTTACATCTTGTTAGATGTGGTCAGGGTTAGTGTTAGGGTCAGGGTTTACATCTTGTTAGATGTGGTCAGGGTTAGTGTTAGGGTCAGGGTTTACATCTTGTTAGATGTGGTCAGGGTTAGTGTTAGGGTCAGGGTTTACATCTTGTTAGATGTGGTCAGGGTTAGTGTTAGGGTCAGGGTTTACATCTTGTTAGATGTGGTCAGGGTTAGTGTTAGGGTCAGGGTTTACATCTTGTTAGATGTGGTCAGGGTTAGTGTTAGGGTCAGGGTTTACATCTTGTTAGATGTGGTCAGGGTTAGTGTTAGGGTCAGGGTTTACATCTTGTTAGATGTGGTCAGGTTTAGTGTTAGGGTCAGGGTTTACATCTTGTTAGATGTGGTCAGGGTTAGTGTTAGGGTCAGGGTTTACATCTTGTTAGATGTGGTCAGGGTTAGTGTTAGGGTCAGGGTTTACATCTTGTTAGATGTGGTCAGGGTTAGTGTTAGGGTCAGGGTTTACATCTTGTTAGATGTGGTCAGGGTTAGTCAAGTGTCAGATTACATATTATCCTGGGGACCTATACATTTATAATCAACTCAAATTAAAAGCTACGGTCGTTAAATAACATATTTGAATGCAATAAAACAGTAAAAGCTTTAAATCTTACCATCTTTTCTCCATTATGTTTACAAGTTATTTACATATTTGAACAGACTGCTGGTTGGTAGATCTTCGGACTGTTGAACTTGTTATTGTTGAACCATTCAGAGGAATTTGTCCCAGGTGCTATGAATACAGTCTGTTTCTGTCCCTGTCCATCTGTTGTTCTCTGTCTGTCTGTCTGTCTGTCTGTCTGTCTGTCTGTCTGTCTGTCTGTCTGTCTGTCTGTCTGTCTGTCTGTCTGTCTGTCTGTCTGTCTGTCTGTCTGTCTGTCTGTCTGTCTGTCTGTCTGTCCTTCAGACCACATCCCTGGCCTGGCTGAGCACAGAGCTGCAGGGAAAGTTGATCCTCTGAAGGATTTCATTGCAATTGAAATATTCTACATTCACATTTCACAGGTTCTTCAAGTTGTTCCCAGAGGGTTCAGTCAGTAGTCTGATCTGGACATCACAGCAGCCCCGCTCCAGGGCAAGTCACATGGCAACTTTGGCCATTTCGGACGCAGCTTATAGAAGCAATGTTTCCATGATGTATGGACCAAATTGGCAGCCATATTGGATGTTCTCATTTATAATGTTCTTTTTACTGATGCACATTATTTCATCTCCCAGAGTTCATCCCTTCTGCTCCCTCATTGTTCTATTCATGCAACACGGCAGACTGGATCGTTCCGCCATCTTAGGTGCTGGAGAAACTATCCTGCTTCGTTCTGCCCCATCTCTGTCTGTGGTTATACGCGTGTGGTAGAATGTGTGTGTGTGTTGGGGTGTGTGTGCGTGTGTGTATGGGGCAGGTGAGTGTTACTGTAAGGACTATAGCCCTGCATGGGCTGCACCCCCACAACAGATCCAGGGGTCATGGGGGTCATGGGGGTGGCAGGGTGAGAGCCAGGGGTCATGGGCAGGGACCTGGGGGTCATCAGAGGCACGTCGTCAGGGGAGCGTCTCAGGGTTAGGGTGTAGTCAGGTGGACAGGTCAGTCGCAGGGTGTCCAGAGTGTTGTAGATGTCCTGTGTGTCCAGTGTGTCTAGAGCCTCCAGTGTGTGGTGTATGTTGTGTGTGTCGTGTATCTCCAGCGTGTTGTGTTGGTGCAGAGCCTCAGCCTCCAGCTGCTTCAGAAGTCCCTCCCCCTGCAGCTGGTGTGTGATGTCAGCGTTCATGATGTCACGGCGTGGAGGTGGGCGTGGCAGCCTCCGGTGTTCCATCTTGCGTTTGTCCTTCTTGTAGAGCAGAGCTGCAAAGGCCAGGATGTTGAGGAAGAGGAGTGAGGCTCCCACTGCAATGGTAACGCTCAGCTCAGTGGAGTAGTCCTCTATAACGGGGTGGGGGACCTGGAGCTCCTCCCCCTGCAGTGCTGGAGCCTGGGGCGTGGCCGGGGGGTTGGGGTGGCGCGTGCTACCCAAGCCCAGGCCTTTAGACAGCCGCTTGGTGTAGGAGTGGGGGGTGGTGTCCTGGGGAGGACTGTGGGTTGCAGAGGACACATACTGCAGCAACTCGTTGATGTTGTGGAGGTGGGGCACCAGCTGTAGCCAGAAAGCTGTCTTGGCGGCCCTGGAGTCAGAATCATCATCCATACAAAGAAAAAATAAATTTCACAAGGAATCGGATAATATACACAATAAGTAAGATAACATCATACATTATAAATTATAGTTATTATACATTAAACAGTCAGAAGGGGAAAGTGGCAAGTGCTGCTAGCATGAAGTGCTAACACTGCAAAGTGGTTCATTATACATAATTTAACAAGATATGGAAGCAGCAAGAAATCTGTTGCTCTTGGAAAGGTAGGCAAAGAAATACCTACCTGTAGTAGTCTGTGATTATCTGATCTACCTGTAGTGGTCTGTGATAATCTGATCTACCTGTAGTGTTCTGTAGTGGTCTGTGATAATCTGATCTACCTGTAGTAGTCTGTGATAATCTGATCTACCTGTAGTGGTCTGTGATAATTTGATCTGTCTGAAGTGGACTGTGATTATCTGATCTACCTGTAGTGTTCTGTAGTGGTCTGTGATAATCTGATCTACCTGTAGTGTTCTGTAGTGGTCTGTGATAATCTGATCTACCTGTAGTAGTCTGTGATAATCTGATCTACCTGTAGTGGTCTGTGATTATCTGATCTACCTGTAGTGGTCTGTGATTATCTGATCTACCTGTAGTGGTCTGTGATTATCTGATCTACCTGTAGTGGTCTGTGACTATGTGATCTGTCTGAAGTGGACTGTGATTATCTGATCTACCTGTAGTGTTCTGTAGTGGTCTTTGATAATCTGATCTACCTGTAGTGGTCTGTGATAATCTGATCTACCTGTAGTGGTCTGTCATTATCTGATCTACCTGTAGTGGTCTGTGACTATGTGATCTGTCTGAAGTGGACTGTGATTATCTGATCTACCTGTAGTGTTCTGTAGTGGACTGTGATTATCTGATCTACCTGTAGTGTTCTGTAGTGGACTGTGATTATCTGATCTACCTGTAATGTTCTGTAGTGGTCTGTGATAATCTGATCTACCTGCAGTGGTCTGTGATAATCTGATCTGTCTGAAGTGGACTGTGATTATCTGATCTACCTGTAGTGTTCTGTAGTGGACTGTGATTATCTGATCTACCTGTAGTGGTCTGTGATCATCTGATCTACCTGTTGTGGTCTGTGATAATCTGATCTACCTGTAGTGGACTGTGATTATCTGATCTACCTGTAGTGTTCTGTAGTGGTCTGTGATAATCTGATCTACCTGTAGTGTTCTGTAATGGACTGTGATAATCTGATCTACCTGTAGTGGTCTGTGATAATCTGATCTATTTGTAGTGGCCTGTGATTATCTGATCTACCTGTAGTGTTCTGTAATGGACTGTGATAATCTGATCTACCTGTAGTGGTCTGTGATAAACTGATCTACCTGTAGTGGTCTGTGATAATCGGAATACCTGTAGTGGTCTGTGATAATCTGATCTATTTGTAGTGGCCTGTGATTATCTGATCTACCTGTAGTGGTCTGTGATAATCTGATCTACCTGTAGTCTTATGTAGTGGCCTGTGATTATCTGATCTACCTGTAGTGTTCTGTAGTGGACTGTGATTATCTGATCTACCTGTAGTGGTCTCTGACGCGTGGCTTCAGGCCGATGTGCAGGTACAGCTGTTCCTTGGGGGTGTACTTGGCCCAGGCCACCTCCTCAAAACGGTTGGGTTTGGTGTGGATGAACTTGGTGTCCTGGGGCACCGGCTGGTTAGGATCTCTGAGACACAGCACAAACACAATCAGAAAACGTGATCTTAAAAGTGAACTGTGGTTACTTTACCATTCATTAGAGGAAAGTAAGATATTTCTCAGCAAAGGAGTTAGATTAGATTTTTCTCACCCTGTCTTGGCGAAGTTCGTCCAGTATGTCATGACCACGGCGCTGAGCATCACATCGTTCTTTGAGAAGTTACAGTTGAAGAGGTCCGTTGGGCCGATCAGTGGCAGACCGAACACATACGGCACCTCATCTCCATGAGCGGAGTCAGCCCAGGCGGGCGATGCGTCACTCTGACAGTGGTGGTAGAAGGAGTAGAAATATGTTGGCGATCCGTACTGGGCGTGGAGGTCTGCTGTGGCCACCGCCGGCGCCACCCACTGGTGATCAGTAAACAGCGCGACTAGCGTCTTCCGCCGGGTTTCAGGGTTCTCCCGGTCGGCCCAGTCCGTGTACATGAACTTGATGCTCTCTCTCAGTGTGTCCTGCCGCAAGGATAAAAACAAGGTAAAAAAAGACCTTGTCAATAAAGCACATGAGAGCATAGACAGATTTCAGTATGCAGAGTGTAGTTCTACTTTTTGCTGAACATATTCTTTGCCCTCCAGCACATTGCGTAGAAACACTGGATGGGCATATACATTTTCCTACAGCCTACCTTCCCCTCTGGGTAGCCGTAGAGACTGTCCACGAAGTCTGACACGGCAAAGTCAAAATCGTCGCTGGAGACACCGTCCTCACTGTCCACCATCCCGTCAACGAACTGAAGCCCCTCCCCCTGGTTCACACCCAGCATGATGTCGTAGTTGAGGAACTCTCCCTATGTGTGACGAACAGGGTTGACAATAACAGTATTATGCATTCTTAACCCTGACTCAGAACCAAATCTTGCTAAATCTAATAAAACATATTTTATTATTAACTTTTATTTAATCAGGGGAGCCCAATTATATTATTATTATTTTTTACTCCATATACAAACGTATACATACGAACATCAACTTACAGACACACAAAAAATGAGCACATATCATCTGCCCGGACCCGCATGCTAACACCTCCATCCCTAGTGCCTGATCACACCTCCATCCCTAGTGCCTGATCACACCTCCATCCCTAGTGCCTGATCACACCTCCATCCCGAGTGCCTGATCACACCTCCATCCCTAGTGCCTGATCACACCTCCATCCCTAGTGCCTGATCACACCTCCATCCCTAGTACCTGATCACACCTCCGTCCCTAGTACCTGATCACACCTCCGTCCCTAGTGCCTGATCACACCTCCATCCCTAGTGCCTGATCACACCTCCATCCCTAGTGCCTGATCACACCTCCATCCCTAGTGCCTGATCACACCTCCATCCCTAGTGCCTGATCACACCTCCATCCCTAGTGCCTGATCACACCTCCATCCCTAGTGCCTGATCACACCTCCATCCCTAGTGCCTGATCACACCTCCATCCCTAGTGCCTGATCACACCTCCATCCCTAGTGCCTGATCACACCTCCATCCTTAGTGCCTGATCACACCTCCATCCCTAGTGCCTGATCACACCTCCATCCCTAGTGCCTGCATTATTGTTTGCTACCTGGCCTGCAATTGTATCGATTTGTTTTTCTCAGTTGCCCATGCTATTTAAATATTTGAATAATAAATCATTGGATTTTTCCATTGTGTTAATGATGGCGGATTGATTTATTTCCAAGTTTTTACAATACGTTTTTTCAAGTGATGAGAAGAGAATCGTCCAGCCCATTGGTATCTTACTACACCCCAATATGCCATGTCTTGAAATATGCAGACAGACGGATTAAAAGTAAGTTTACATTGAAATACTTCTGACAGCAAACTTTATAGCTCCGCCCACAACTTCCGGACTTTATAGCATTCCCAAAAAGCATGGATTATTGAGTCATTATTAGTTTTACACGTAAGACATGAATTTTGTATCTTGTATAAAAAATTATATACAGTAGTTTATACCTCCATCTTGTACCAACATCAGTTCTTTATAAGTCTTGGTTCCAATAGTTTATATATTTTTCTAAAAGACTGTCAGTTGGATATGCCCTCTGCAAGGTTTTGTATATTCCCTATAATTTGAGCATCTGTTTCCGTAACTTTTAAGTTGCATATATTTAAAACTACTGTATCTTCATTGGTCAGTCCAAAATTACTTTTTAATTCTGTCATGGAAATAGATTAATTTTCTGTTACCAAGTCATTTAGGGTTTCTATGCCTTTAGTTTTCCATGTGGACCAATTCATCTGTGAATTCTGAAAAGCTATCCAAGGATTGTTCCATAAGGTTGTGTTTTTAGGGAATAATATTGTTTCTTTTTCTTGGATATTGTTATAGTGTTCTTAACTATGAAGTTGATTCTGGGGATGAGCATCTGCATCTTCAATATGTACCCATTGTTCCTCTTTAGTGCATTTAACCATATGTTGCAAATAAAAGCCCTGGGTAGTGAGTTGATACAATTCCATGTCTGGAAGGTTAAAACCCCCCTCAGACTTAGGAAGATGTTAAACTTTCTTTTTTATTCTATACATTTTATTTGCCCATATAAAGTCTGTTATCTCAGTATACTTTTTTAAAGAATGTCTTCGGTGCGGTACTTGGTATTAAATACAAAAACATTGGCAGCCATGCCATTCTAAAGAGGTTTATTCTACCTGTAAGATTTATGGGAAGACTTTTCCATTTAATTAGACCTGCTTTCATATTGTTGAGTAATGGAATAAAGTTATCTCTATATATTTGTTGTTACTTATTAAGCATCCTTAGAATTTCATATTTTTTGTGGTCCACTTAAAGGATTCCTGTAGATCGTGACTTATTCTTTTACTTTTTCCTAATGCCATTATTTCATTTTTTCCCACATACACTTTTGATCCTGAGATTTTTGAGTATTCATAAAATATTTTTTGCAAAAGGGGGCATTACGTTTTCAATATTGGTCAGGTATATCAGGAGATCATCTGCAAATAAGTTTATTTTTATTCATGTTTACCAATACTGATACCTGTTACGTTTGGGTCCTGTCTAATTCTTTCTGCAAGTAGTTCAATAGCCAGTGCAAACAGGAGTGGGGAGAGGGGACATCCCTGTCTTGTGCCCCTTTCGAAAGCAATTTCAGCAGATAATGTATTATTTGTTTATATTTTGGCTTTAGGACATTCATGCAATATTTTTTATAAATCTATTATTTCAGCTGGAAAGTTGAAAGCTTCCAAAGTTGTGAATAGAAAATATCATTCAAGATGGTCGAAAGCCTTTTCGGCATCAACAGCCATTATTGATAAATGTACATTTTGTTTTTTGGGGTATTGTATTAAACTGAAACATGTTCTTGTATTTGTTTGTGTATATTTTCAATAAACCCTGTTTGATTAATATATACTGTATCAAGTCTGTTAAGACTTTTGCCATTCTATTGCTTATAAGCTTTGTTATTATTTTATTGTCACAATTTATTAAACTTATGGGTCTATAATCAGCAGGGGACTGTCCAGGTTTTCCTGGTTTTAATATAACTGAAATAACCGTTTGATACATGAAACTAGGAAGTATCGAATTGAGTGACATGTGCTTTGTCATTTGTGTGGGGCTATTTTGTCCCAAAACGTTGAATAGAATTCTATGTGAAACCCATCCATTCCTGATGCTTTTCTCCATGTGAATGTTTTAACAGTATCTAATATTTATTCTTGGGTGATCTCTGTTTTTTCAATGGTGTCCTGAGGACATAAAATAAAATATAAAAACAAGTACATTACATTAGAACATCACAGGCATCATTAACAAATTATTAAAGTCAATCAAAACAATTGCACACCTCAGTGAACTCATTCATCATCAGAGTTTTAAACTGCCCTAGTGGCACCAGGGAATCCAGGTGTAATCAATTTTGTAAGTGATTCCAAAAATGTGGAGCATTAAAACAAAAAACAGATTTACCTAGTTCGGTGGAGACCAACCCTGTGAACGGGTTTGGTATCTCATGTTTTTATACTTTAAAAAACGAAGTTAGGTAAGTCAAGAGCTTGCATAGTAGAGATTTGAACACAAAAAGGGAATAATGAAGTGATCTATGAGACTTTAATAAGGGCCAGCCAACCTTTTAATACAGGATGCAGTGATGCGTATTACACCTATCACCTATGATAAAGCGAAGGGTGCTATGGTAGACGGCACCCAAAGGGTTAAGAGTAGTGCCTGCTGCATTCCAATAAATGGTGTCACCTTAGTCAAGCTCTGGCAGGAAAGTTGACTATACAATCTGCCCCTTGTTGTTCAGGGAGAAGATTGATCTATTTCTATAAAAGAAGCCTACTTTAAATGTCAGCTTCTTAACTAGCTCATCCATATGTTTTTTAAATGTCAAATTATTATCAGTCCAAAAGCCCAGATATTTATAGGCGGGAACCTGCTCAATGACCTGTGAATGACCCAAGCCCAGCACAATTAATCCCTACCATTGTGTCGCTGAGTCATCATAATGCTTTAGCAAATGTACATTATACCAGGGGTATTGGTAGACACAATGTAAGTAACCTAATTTTTGTCCCTCTAACTGCCCTGAATGCCTCTGCTGATCCTACAGCTATTGTATGCAGCAATCATGTGTCTATGAACCAGATTTATGCTGTTAGCACTGAGGCGGTGTGCCCTAGTAGGAAGTCCACTGTGTGCAGCTCACCCTGCACTAACTTAATACCATGAGAATATCTACTTCTGCTAAGCTTCCCAGTAAAGCAATGAAAAGAAGCAAGCCTAACAGAAAAGTGCTCAAAATAGCCCATGTTAACATATGTAGCAAGGTTCATGAAATGAATAACTTGTAGTAACAGATTACATTCATTTTCTGACTATCTCTGAAACTCACTTAGACAATACCTTTATTGATTCACTGGTAGCAATACAAGGTTATAACATTTACAGAAAATACAGAAATGCCAGTGGTGGAGGTGTTGCTGTTTATATTCAGAACCACATTCCTGTAAAGATTAGAGAGGATCTCATGTTAAATACTGTTGAAGTACTATGGCTACAGGTTCATCTGCCTCATGTAAAGCCCATTCTTGTGGGAAGCTACTATAAGACCACAAAGTGTTAACAGTCAGTAGTAGCTGGATAGCATGTGTGAAATGCTTGATAATGTATGTGTCAAGTTCATTGTATGAAGGAGCGGACCAAAGCGCAGCGTGAGTTTCGTTCCACATCTTTTATTTTGAATGTGAAACTTTGCAAGAGAACCAATAAACGATAAACAAACAACAAACCGTGACGAACGAGGTGCAACATGTACTAACTCAAAAAGCTTCAAACTGTAACCAGTGCCTGCAACCTGGTTCAGGCTATCAGTCAACCTAACAGGGTAGTTACAAACAGCACAGGAATTAAATTTACAACATGTATTGATCACATATATACTAATGCTGCAGAAATATGCTTGAAAGCAGTATCTAGATCCATTGGATGTAGTGATCACAATATAGTAGCCATATCTAGGAAACCCAAAGTTCCTAAGGCTGGTGTATAGTGTATAAGATGTCATACAATAAGTTTTGTAGTGATTCCTATGTTGTTGATGTAAATAATATTTGTTGGTCTGTAGTGTGTAATGAGGAACAAACAGACATTGCACTTGAAATTGAAATTAAATTGCTTATCCCAGTTACTAATAAGCATGCACCCATTAAGAAAATTACTTTAAAAACGGTTAACTCCCCGTGGATTGATGAGGAATAGAAAAATTGTATGGTTGAGAGGGATGAGGCAAAAGGAATGGCAAATAAGTCTGGCTGCATAACCGATTGGCAAACATACTGCAAATTGAGAAATCATGTGACTAAACTGAATAAAAAGAAGAAGAAACTACACTATGAAAGATAAATGACAAAGAACAATAGTAAAAAGCTTTGGAGCACCTTCAATGAAATGTTGGGAAAAAAAGCAAACTCAGCTCCATCATTCATTGAATCAGATGGCTCATTCATTACAAAACCGACTGATATTGCCAACTATTTAAAAAAAATAATTGGCAAGATTAGCAAACTTAGGCATGACATGCCAGCAACAAATGCTGACACTACACATCCAAGTATATCTGACCAAATTATGAAAGACAAGAATTGTACTTTTGAATTCCGTAAAGTGAGTGTGGAAGAGGTGAAACAATTATTGTTGTCTATCAACAATGACAAGCCACCAGGGTCTGACAACTTGGATGGAAAATTGCTGAGGATAATAGAGGACGATATTGCCACTCCTATTTACCATATCTTCAATTTAAGCCTACTAGTATGTGTGTGCCCTCAGGCCTGGAGGGAAGCAAAAGTAATTCAGCTACCTAAGAATAGTAAAGCCCCCTTTCATGGCTCAAATAGCCAACCAATCAGCCTGTTACCAACCCTTAGTAAAGTTGTAGAAAAAAATAGTGTTTGACCAGATACAATGCTATTTTACAGTAAACAAATTGGCAACAGACTTTCAGCATGCTTATAGGGAAGGACATTCAACAAGCACTGCAGTTACACAAATGACTGATGATTGGCTCAGAGAAATTGATGATAAAAAGACTGTGGGAGCTGTTTTGTTTGACTGTTAGTCGGCTTTTGACATTATCAATCAGTCTGCTACTGGAAAAACTTTATGTGTTATGGCTTTACATCCCCTGCTATATTGTGGATATAGAGTTACCTGTCTAACAGAACACAGAGGGAGTTCTTTAATGGAAGCTTCTCCAACATAATAAAGGTAGAATCAGGAATTCCCCGGGGCAACTGTCTAGGCCCCTTACTTTTTCAGTCTTTACTAACGACATGCCACTGGCTTTGAGTAAAGCCAGTATGTCTATGTATGCGGATGACTCAACACTATACACGTCAGCTACTACAGCAACTGAAATGACTGCAACACT
Source organism: Salmo trutta (assembly GCF_901001165.1). Classification (NCBI taxonomy): domain Eukaryota; kingdom Metazoa; phylum Chordata; class Actinopteri; order Salmoniformes; family Salmonidae; genus Salmo; species Salmo trutta. The sequence goes on along the minus strand of NC_042980.1, from coordinate 28,339,964 downwards.
TAACAAAGAGCTTTCAGAATGGGTGGCAAGGAATAAGTTAGTCCTAAATATTTCTAAAACTAAAAGCATTGTATTTGGGAAAAATCATTCACTAAACCCTAAATCTCAACTAAATCTTGACATGCCACCAGAGGTCTCTTCAAGTCCAGAACATACTATTGGAGGTGCACAGTACTACATAGATCCATGACTACATGGAACTCTATTCCACATCAGGAAATTGATTAAAGCAGTAGAATCAGATTTAAAAACAGATAAAAACACACCTTATGGAACAGCGGGGACTGTGAAGCAACACAAACATAGGCATAGACATATACATACACACATATGATAACATACGCACTATACACACACACGTATTTTGTGTTGTAGATATGTGGTAGTGGAGTATGGGCCTGAGGGCCCACACTTAGTGTGTTGTGAATTCTGTAATGAATGTATTGTAATGTTTTAAAAATTGTAAAACTGCCTTCATTTTGCCAGACCCCAGGAAGAGTAGCTGCTGCCTAGGCTTTAAATCAACCTCAGTAGGACACCTTTAGTAATATCAAGGAAACTTGACCTGACACCATCAGAAAGCACACATTGTGTCCTATCTGACAGATAGTTCCTAAACCACTTGCAAGACGCCTTGGATAGGTCTATAAATATGGCAGCACAGTGATTCCTATGATCTAAGCAATTTAATATATAATTTAAGACAAGCGCAGCTGTTGAAATGGTGCTAAGGCCAGGTCTAACATTTTAAGAATAACTTGTAATACATGTATAATCTATATAAAACATAGAGTGTTCTATATTTTCTCACCTGCTCCATGAGTATCTGGGGGTCATCAGGGATGACATCACCGTCGATGACAGGTCCGAAGGCGGTGTGGTATTTAGCTGGAGTGATATTCTGTTCTACCAGCTCCTGGTAGGTCTTCCCCTGCAGGCAGACGATCAGCTCTGATGAGTCCTCCAGGCTGCAGCCCACCTTGTCCCCCAGCAGCCTTGCATACTTCCCTGGCTGGTAGTTGACCGCCCAGCTGGACAGGGCTGTCCCACTCTGGATGATCGCCTTCTGGAACAGATCTGATACACAGCATGCTGACAGAGGTTAGAGGTCAGAGGTTATGGGTCAAGAATTGGAGGTGACTCTTTGAGAAGTGTGACCAGGCTGACAATTAGAAGTTAAAGGTCAAGGGTAAGGGTTCAGAGGTTGGGTTCAGGGGTTAAAGGTTACTTACCCTCAGAGTAGTGGGACAGAGTTAGCAGGCTGACACAGGAGGCTCCAGCCCCGGAGCCAAACACGGTGACTCTGTCTGGGTCTCCGCTGAATGCAGCAATGTTCTCCTTCACCCAGCGCAGAGCCTGGATCTGGTCCAACAGACCATAGTTGCCTTTAGCTGCCTGGTCACCCGTACTGAGGAAACCTGAGGGAATAACACATATAAAATACACAACAATATATAGAAAGAAAGTCTAGTAGATATTAGAGTAAAAAAATATATATAACACAACAAACAGAAATACAGTGCATTCGGAAAGTATTCAAACCCCTTGACGTTTTCCACATTTTGTTACGTTACAGCCTTATTTTTTAAATTGATTAAATTATTGTTTTTCCTAATCAATCTACACACAATACCCCATAATGACAAAGCAAAAACAGTTTTTTTGAAATTTTAGCAAATTAAAAATTGAAATATGACATTTACATAAGTATTCAGACCCTTTACTCAAAACTTTGTTGAAGCACCTTTGGCAGCGATTACAGCTTTGGGTCTTCCTGGGTATAATGCTACAAGCTTGGCAGACCTTTGGGGAGTTTCTCCCATTCTTCTCTGCAGATCCTCTCAAGCTCTGTCAGGTTGAATGGGGAGCATCACTGCACAGCTATTTTCAGGTCTCTCCAGAGCAGAGGTCGACCAATTAATCGGAATGGGTGGTTAATTAGGGCCGATTTCAAGTTTTCATAACAATCGGTAATTGCCATTTTTGGACACCGATTATGGCCGATTACATTGCACTCCACGAGGAGACTGCGTGGCAGGCTGACTACCTGTTAGGCGAGTGCAGCAAAGAGCCAAGGTAAGTTCCTAGCTAGCATTAAACTTATCTTATAAAAAACAATCAATCTTAACATAATCACTAGTTAACTACACATGGTTGATGATATTACTAGTTTGTCCTGCGTTGCATATAATCGATGCGGTGCCTGTTAATTTATCATTGAATCACAGCCTACTTCACCAAACGGGTGATGATATAACAAGCGCATTCGTGAAAAAAGCACTGTCGTTGCACCAATGTACCTAACCATAAACATCAATGCCTTTATTTAAAATCAATACACAAGTATATATTTTTAAACCTGCATATTTAGTTAATATTGACTGCTAACATTAATTTATTTTAACTAGGGAAATTGTCACTTCTCTTGCATTTTGTGCAAGCAGAGTCAGGGTATATGCAGCAGTTTGGGCGGCCTGGCTCGTTGCGAACTGTGTGAAGACCATTTCTTCCCAACAAAGACCGTAATTAATTTGCCAGAATTGTAAATAATTATGACATAACATTGAAGGTTGTGCAATGTAACAGCAATATTTAGACTTAGGGATGCCACCCGTTAGATAAAATATGGAACGGTTCCTTATTTCACTGAAAGAATAAACGTTTTGTTTTCAAAATGATAGTATCCGGATTTGACCAAATTAATGACCTAAGGCTCATATTTCTGTGTGTTATTATATTATAATTAAGTCTATGATTTGATAGAGCAGTCTGACTGAGCGGTGGTAGGCAGCAGCAGGCTCGTAAGCATTCATTCAAACAGCACTTTCCTGCATTTGCCAGCAGCTCTTCGCTGTGCTTCAAGCATTGCGCTGTTTATGACTTCAAGCCTATCAACTCAGGAGATTAGGCTGGCAATACTATAGTGCCTATAAGAACATCCAATAGTCAAAGGTATATGAAATACAAAGGGTATCGAGAGAAATAGTCCTATAATTCCTATAATAACTACAACCTAAAACTTCTTACCTGGGAATATTGAAGACTCATGTTAAAAGGAACCACCAGCTTTCATATGTTTTCTTGTTCTGAGCAAGGAACTTAAACCTTAGCTTTATTACATGGCACATATTGCACTTTTACGGTCTTCTCCAACACTTTGTTTTTGCATTATTTAAACCAAATTGAACATGTTTGTCACGCCCTGACCAGGTGAACTCTGCTATTTTGGTCAGGGTGTGGCATTTCTATGGTTTATTTTCTATGTTTTGGTTATAGCCTTTGTGTTTTATTTCTATGTTGGGCTCGGGGGTGATTTCCCAATCAGACAGCTGTCGCTTGTGAAGTCTGATTGGGAATCACATTTAAGTTCCTTTTCCCCCACGATGTTTGTGGGTTGTTGCCTCTTTTGTTTGAGCAAGTTAACGTTTCGTCTATTCTTTGTCTGTTTTGGTAACGTGTTTATTTGTGTCTAAATAAACATGTGTTCGCTCCCAGCTGCGCTTTGGTCCGCTTCCTTATCACCCGACGACGAACGTTACAATGTTTCATTATTTATTTGAGACTAAATTGATTGTTAATGATGTATTATATTAAGTTAAAATAAAAGTGTTCATTCAGTATTGTTGTAATTGTCATCATTACAAATATATATATATATAAAAATCAGCCGATTAATCGTTATCGGCTTTTTATGGTCCTCCAATAATTGGTATTGGTATCAGCGTTGAAAAATCCTAATTGGTAGTCCTCTACTCCAGAGATGTTAGATCAGGTTCAAGTCCGGGCTCTGGCTGGACCACTCAATGACATTCAGAGACTTGTCCCCAAGCCACACCTGCGTTGTCTTGGCTGTGTGATTAGGGTCATTGTCCTCCTGTTGGAAAGTGAACCTTCGCACATGCTGCCACCACCATGCTTCACTGTAGGGATAGTATTGGCCAGGTGATGAGCGGTGCCAGGTTTCCTCCAGACGTGACACTTGGCATTCAGGCCAAAAAAGTTCAACCTTGGTTTCATCAGACCAGAGAATCTTGTTTCTCGTGATCTGAGATTCCTTTCGGTGCTACTTGGCAAACTCCAAGTGGGCTGTCATGTGCCTTTTACTGAGGAGTGGCTTCCATCTGGCCACTCTACCATAAAGGCCTGATTGTGGAGTGCTGCAGAGATGGTTGTCCTTCTGGAAGGTTCTCCCATCTCCACAGAGGAACTCTGGAACGCTGTCAGAGTGACCATCGGGTTCTTGGTCACCTCCCTGACCAAGGCCCTTCTCCCCCGATTGGCCGGGCGGATAGCTCTAGGAAGAGTCATGGTGGTTCCATACTTCTTCCACTCAATATGTTGGAGGTAACTGTGTTCTTAGGGACCTTCAATGCTGCAGACATTTTTGGTACCCTTCCCCAGATCTGTGCCTTGACACAATTCTGTCTCCGAGCTTTACGGACAATTCCTTCGACCTCATGGCTTGGTTTTTGCTCTGACATGCACTGTCAACTGTGGGACCTGATATAGACAGGTGTGTGCCTTTCCAAATCATGTCCAATCAATTGAATTTACCACAGGTGGTTCCAATCAAGTTGTAGAAACATCTCAAGGATGATCAATGGAAACAGGATGCACCTGAGGACAATTTCGAGTCTCATAGCAAAGGGTCTGATTACTCATGTAAATAAGGTATTTCTCTTCCGTTGTTTTTATTAATTTACATACATTTCTAAAAACCTGTTTTCGCTTTGCCATTATGGGGTATTATGTGTAGATTGATGAGGGAAACATTTTATTTAAACCAACTTAGAATAAAGCTGTAATGTAACAAAATGTTGAAAAAGTGAAGGGGTCTGAATACTTTCCGAATGCACTGTATCGTATTTAAAAAATACTTTTCATCAAAGACATGAACAGCAGGATGTAAATATGGACTTAGAACTAAAGGCCGATCTCCACTTCAAACTGGGGTTGATTCCTTACAATTATGGGACTAGTAGGCTCACTGGGGATTGGTTAATACGGCAGATACTTAAAAATGCCTCATTAATGATTTTAATAAATCAATAATAACAAGTATTACAGTATGCCGTTATAACCTAAACCTAATCCAGTAAGTGGCTAAAGTTGCGCACTAACCCTTATACTGTAGAACAAATTAATTGTCTAAACACAGATTGACAGACATGTTTTACAGTGTAGCCAAACCCTGAGGACCCTGGGTAATGTGGTGACATGACTCAGTGACTGATGATGTCATGTGACCGTTGCTCACCACCCTCAGTCAGACCTGGGGTAGACCTGGGACAGCAGAACATCAATGTGTCACTGAACACATGCACACGCAAAATGAGTGTGTCACTAATTCACATGCCACACTAGGGACATGAGTGTGTCACTAACACACTCTCCCCCTCTCTTACCCTCTCTCTCATTCCCTCCCCCTCTCTTACCCTCTCTCTCATTCCCCACCCTCTCTTACCCTCTCTCTCATTCCCTCCCCCTCTCTCTCATTCCCCACCCTCTCTTACCCTCTCTCATTCCCCACCCTCTCTTACCCTCTCTCTCATTCCCCACCCTCTCTTACCCTCTCTCTCATTCCCCACCCTCTCTTACCCTCTCTCTCATTCCCCACCCTCTCTTACCCTCTCTCTCATTCCCTCCCCCTCTCTCTCATTCCCTCCCCCTCTCTTACCCTCTCTCTCATTCCCCACCCTCTCTTACCCTCTCTCTCATTCCCTCCCCCTCTCTTACCCTCTCTCTCATTCCCTCCCCCTCTCTTACCCTCTCTCTCATTCCCCACCCTCTCTTACCCTCTCTCCTCATTCCCCACCCTCTCTTACCCTCTCTCTCATTCCCTCCCCCTCTCTTACCCTCTCTCTCATTCCCTCCCCCTCTCTTACCCTCTCTCTTATTCCCACCCCCTCTCTTACCCTTTCTCTTATTCCCTCCCCTCTCTTACCCTCTCTCTCATTCCCTCCCCCTCTCTTACCCTCTCTCTCATTCCCCACCCTCTCTTACCCTCTCTCTCATTCCCTCCCCCTCTCTTACCCTCTCACTCATTCCCTCCCCCTCTCTTACCCTCTCTCTCATTCCCTCCCCCTCTCTTACCCTCTCTCTCATTCCCCACCCTCTCTTACCCTCTCTCTCATTCCCCACCCTCTCTTACCCTCTCTCTCATTCCCTCCCCCCTCTCTTACCCTCTCTCATTCCCTCCCCCTCTCTTACCCTCTCTCTCATTCCCCACCCTCTCTTACCCTCTCTCTCATTCCCTCCCCCTCTCTTACCCTCTCTCTCATTCCCTCCCCCTCTCTTACCCTCTCTCTCATTCCCTCCCCCTCTCTTACCCTCTCTCTCATTCCCTCCCCCTCTCTTACCCTCTCTCTCATTCCCCACCCTCTCTTACCCTCTCTCTCATTCCCTCCCCCTCTCTTACCCTCTCTCTCATTCCCCACCCTCTCTTACCCTCTCTCTCATTCCCTCCCCCTCTCTTACCCCTCTCTCTCATTCCCTCCCCCTCTCTTACCCTCTCTCTCATTCCCCACCCTCTCTTACCCTCTCTCTCATTCCCTCCCCCTCTCTTACCCTCTCTCTTATTCCCCACCCCTCTCTTACCCTTTCTCTTATTCCCACACCCTCTCTTACCCCTCTCTCTCATTCCCTCCCCCTCTCTTACCCTCTCTCTCATTCCCCACCCTCTCTTACCCTCTCTCTCATTCCCTCCCCCTCTCTTACCCTCTCTCTCATTCCCTCCCCCTTTCTTACCCTCTCTCTTATTCCCACCCCCTCTCTTACCCTTTCTCTTATTCCCTCCCCCTCTCTTACCCTCTCTCTCACTCCCTCCCCCTCTCTTACCCTTTCTCTTATTCCCCACCCTCTCTTACCCTCTCTCTCATTCCCTCCCCCTCTCTTACCCTCTCTCTCATTCCCCACCCTCTCTTACCCTCTCTCTCATTCCCCACCCTCTCTTACCCTCTCTCTCATTCCCTTCCCCCTCTCTTACCCTCTCTCTCATTCCCTCCCCCTCTCTTACCCTCTCTCTTATTCCCACCCCCTCTCTTACCCTTTCTCTTATTCCCTCCCCCTCTCTTACCCTCTCTCTCACTCCCTCCCCCTCTCTTACCCTTTCTCTTATTCCCTCCCCCTCTCTTACCCTCTCTCTCACTCCCTCCCCCTCTCTTACCCTTTCTCTTATTCCCACCCCTTCCTTGCCTCACACCCTGCTTCTCTTATCTCAATTCAATTTAATTCAAAGCGCTTTATTGGTATGGGAAACATATATTTACAATGCTAAAGCAAATTGAATAGATTTTTTAAAAGTGAAATAAATGATCAAAAACAAACAGTAAACATTACATTAACAAACGTTTCAAAGGAATAGACATTTCAAATGTCATATTACGGCTATGTACAGTGTTGTAACGATGCGCAAATAGTTAAAGTACAAAAGGGAAAATAAATCAACATAAATATGGGTTGTATTTATAATAGTGTTTGTTCTTCACTGGTTGCCCTTTTCTTGTGGTAACAGGTCACAAATCTTGCTGCTGTGATGTCACACTGTGGTATTTCACCCAATAGATATGAGTTTTTTTTATCAAAATTTGATTTGTTTTCGAATTCTTTGTGGTTCTGTGTAATCTGAGGGAAATATGTGTCTCTAATATGGTCATACATTTGGCAAGAGGTTAGGAAGTGCACCTCAGTTTCCACCTCATTTTGTGGGCAGTGTGCACATAGCCTGTCTTCTCTTGAGAGCCAGGTCTGCCTACGGCGACCTCTGTCAATAGCAAGGCTATGCTCACTGAATCTTAACATCGTCAAAACCTTCCTTCATTTTGGGTCAGTCACAGTGGTCAGGTATTCTGCCACTGTGTACTCTTTATTTAGGGTCAAATAGCATTCCAGTTTGCTCTGTTTTTTGGTTAATTCTTTCCGATGTGTCTAGTCTCTCTCTCTCCTCCTTCTCTCATAAAGCTTAATTTAACCCTACCTACTGTGAGCCATAAACACAAAGCTGATGGCTCTCCTCTAACCAGGCGTACACACAGATGAATCTAGCTTCTCAGTGGCAACACAGACCGATGACATTTCAACCAGTGAGAGAGTAAGCCAGAAAGGTGATTAGGAGGAATCTCACGATGATGATGGTAAAGATGAAAACAACGCTGATGAAGAAGTTGACTAACCCAGTACTCCCAGCCTGTAGTTGATTGTGATGACAATGACGTTTCCATAGCTAGCGAGGACACTGCCGTCCATCATGTTGCCGCTCCCTTCAGAATAAGAACCTCCATGGACATACACCATCACTGGCCGCAGACCGCCCTCATCATGGATGTCTGGAATCACACACACACAAGCCAGAGTTTCAGAGCGTTCAACAGCTCTTGCAGTATGCAAAGAAACATATGTGGGTGCATGCATAAATATGTAGAGATGGATGCATCCACCCGCCAACCCCTCTTTACGCTACTGCTACTCTCTGTTTATCATATATGCATAGTCACTTTAACCATATCTACATGTACATACTACCTCAATCAGTCTGACTAACCGGTGTCTGTATGTAGCCTCGCTACTTTTATAGCCTTGCTACTGTATATAGCCTCGCTACTGTTATTTTTCACTGTCTTTTTACTGTTGTTTTTATTTCTTTACTTACCTATTGTTCACCTAATACTTTTTTTGCACTACTGGTTAGAGCCTGTAAGTAAGCATTTCACTGTTGTATTCGGCGCACGTGACAAATTAACTTTGATTTGATTGTGTGTGTGTGTACTGTACATACTACATACCTTCCTCAGTAGGGACGTATATATTGAGGTAGAGGCAGTCTTCACTCTGCTGTGCCAGGTATGCGCTGGCTATGTCCAGGTTGGCAGAGTACCAGAGAGGTAACATCTCTGTCAGCAGGCTGTGTTCCTCTACAGGCTGGGGGCAGACAGGGGAGAACTGGGTGGCATTCCTCACCCCCGGCCAGGACAGGGGGGGCTCGGGGGGCTGGAAGCGTCTCTCCCCGGTGGGGGGGCGGGCGTAGGGGACCCCCAGGTACTGGACCACAGGGCCCAGCAGGTCAGAAGGCAGGGGGGTCAACAGACCCCTCAGTCTGCCCTGGGATGTGGTGATGACTGACTGGCTAGCAGCAGGGGGGAGGGACAGGACAAGGGAGAGGAGAGGGGGGAGGATGCCCCTCAGTCTGGACAGGGACAGGAGCATGGAGAGGACACACAGTGGAGAGGAGGGCAGAGAGGGGATAGGGTTGGGGGTAGATGGGGGAGACATGTGGGAGTGTTGGCGTTCGGTTTAGATCAGGACTCCGTCTGAGAGTCTAACACACGCTCACACAGCCCTGTTCAGTTTGTTGTGTGTGTGTCTCAGAATATGTCTCTCTCCTCCCTGGGTCAGCCAGTCACCTCCCGGTTCTCTTCGTACAGTCACACTGTTCTGCCTGGAGGGAGGGAGAGAGACAGAGACAGACAGAGAAAAAGAGACAGAGCTTGAATTATATATACATACCGCATCTACAATGGTTCTCCTCCAAGCGTGCGGTCTGAACTGGGAAAATTCCCTCTTCTACTGCCAGTTGAAAAAAAATCATGCAAGTTTTGACACAGCCTAGTCTGAAAGAGTACAATACCACAAATACAGGCGGACTTAAAGTATAGACATGAAGACCCCATTAAAACAACATGACTGGCCAGAGAGAACAGGCTGCAACCTCTCAGGGTATAGAGTGGTAGAAACTGAGAGACATTTTCTCCTCTCATGCTCCAACTAAAGAGAAACTGAGAGCAATCTTGGTATAATTTTACATTGCAGCCAGTGGCAACCTGTCATTTTGAGCCCCACTTGTTTTTTGTTGCCTGTTTTGCATATCATTTTGGCAAACAATGTAAAAAAAAAAAATGTATTGAGTTAATAAAGCCGTATACAAACATGCAAGTGCTTCAGCCTAGCTCAGTGCTTTCTGTGGTGTAGGGGCAGCTAGCAGAAAATACAGAGCATAGGGGTTGGTCATCTTCTATAGTTGTGCCGTGATTGGCTCAGTGTTCTGTCACTCATGGGACACTACATCACCTCTAAATCTACAGGGAGAGCTAGAAATTTCAAGCCCCCTTGGGTGCTGCCATAGATTTACATTTGAAGTGCACATCCAAGAAGGCTCAAGGTTATTGGCCACAGATAAAATGACGTCAAATCACATTATATCTACCGTAGCTTTGATTGAACTGATCATGTCAACATAATACTTTCAAAATCTTAGCTAGCAGGCTGGACAAGCAGTCATCATCATGACAAAATTTGCCCACAAGAAGGACCGCCGCACCACCTTCCTGTTCAAGTGAGCACAGCACAACAGTGATTCCAAAAATGTATTGTATGTTGCTGCATAAATAATGTAATATGCCAGGGAGATATGTATACTGTAATACTAAGTGTATGTTGTGTAGTAAGCTGTTAGTAGCCCATGTGTCACACCCTAATAATGTGGTCCCTTTCCCCCTCAGAACTTAGCCTACTGTTCTGACTTAGTGGTGCACATGTAGCCTATATCCTGTTTTAGAGAAATGTCATCATTGAATATTGAAACCGCTTTCATTGTCCCTTTATTTATTCTAAGGTTCTGACTTGGTGTACTGGGAGAATACGTTAAGAACGGCCCATGATCTGAATTCTGTCGCTGTACATTTCAAAAGTGCTGAACAAATAGTTGTATTGACTACGTCCGTCTTAGCTCGTCATAGTTTGTACATCTCAATTGTCAGTAGAAACCACATTTGTTTAAGCAAGTCAACCATATCAGCTAAGTTTTTTAAAAAGGCAGTAAATGAGGCTGAATGAACTGTTTCGCTGACAGACAAGGCTCCACTGATAGCCAGGTGTAGCAGTCGTAAGGATTCACTCCATGGTGCTGAAAAGAAAGCTCTGCTGTTGGGACAGCTTTATGTAGGCCCTAACAGTTTGTGGGCACCGTTTGTCACCGTTATAGTGCAATTAATGTACTGTTTAGTGTTGTGTTGTGTAGTGGCTTTGCTGGCATGCATCTAAAAAAAAATGTGGGGAGTTAGCCCCACCAAGACTTACATGCTTAAATCGCCACTGATTACAGCACAGGATAAAATGGTAATAGCATTGCAATATGATGGTAACAAGTTATAGTTACTCACCATTAGGGCATTATTTTGCCCAGTTACCACTTAACTTCAGTGTAATGATCTATATTATTATTTCAGTGGAATAATAATTTGTGCCTACATTCAAAATCGACATGCCAACAGTCTTGGAGCTGGCAGCACAATATGTGCTAGTTATTGCAATTGTCATTAATGTAATTTCCTTATTGTAATTTTTGTTAAATATCAGTCCTTGGTTTCTAAATCTCAGAACCCCCCTGGCCTTTCGAAGAAATTAGTATGAATGTTTATAACGTCCGCACAAGTAGTTGTTGTTTCTATAGCATTGATATTGTATTGGTCGTTCGAATTCGTGCCAGTAAAGGTAATTTGAATTGAATCGATTTTAGAGAAAGAGATGGAGAGAGCGCGCACGCGCGCGCGAGAGAAATTAATATGTAACATTTAAATGTTATCTCTTGGCTGTGACTGGTACTGCAGCTGCATCATCAGGTATCCTATATCTGGCCCTGTATCAGCTGCATATGGCTGGATATTTTAATCAGAGACCATTCCTCTCCATTCGCTGCAGTGACACCCCCCAGGTGCTACAGGGGCCATGACACCGGCTGTGTTGCTTAAATCATGACGTTTAGACTCAGGACATGTCTAAAGAAAATCAACCTGTTATCCATCTGAAATCCAGCTATATATCTATTATATACCACCAATAGTGAAATACATTTTATAGCGGGGTTTTAGTTACAACAATTTGACTGTGAAGCGCAACATCAGATGAATAGTAATGAGCGTACTGTAGCCTACAGGACCCCCCCCCCCTACACACACACACACACACACACACACACACACACAGTAGAACATGGTGATAAATGAGACTCACCGACACACACGTCATTGCTCCATTGGTCTGTTCACGCAGCTGCTGCAGTAAAAATGTCAGCTGACAGAGCGTTTCATCCCTCACTGCGAAGAAAGCTGGAAAGAAGAGGGGGAGAGAGGACAGGGGAGCAGCGGTGAGAGAAATCCTGGGACCGTGTGTCGATGACTGCAGAGCCTCGTGCACCAGCGACGTGCCTGGGGTAAATTCCACCGATGCCGTGAGCTCCCGGGAATAGCCTAAGTATTTGTGGTCTGAACCCCGCAACAACTGAATACCGTACAGGACGTGATTATCGTTAACAGAAGAAAAAACTACGACGTCCACATCTTTCTCGCTCTCTTTCTCCCTCTCCCTCTGTCTCTCTCCAGATGCTATTGGACAGTGTTGAATGGAGCCTGCAGCCAATAGATTCATGCACCCTCATCAGCTGGGACAGACACACACACACACACACACCACAGGACAGGCTATCAGTAATCACAACAACACAGCCCATCTTAGCTTCTGAATCCATGTTGGGAGAACTGTGTCTCAGACAAGATGGAACATAAATTGAATGGGATATCTTCAAAATACTAGGCTTTGCCAAAACCACACATTGTATCATTGCAGCACCAAGGTAAAATGCATACAATCACACACACACAGCTTCGTGACAAACAACCTTCAATCAAACAATCAAACTAAGTCACAAGATGACATCACATTAGTGTGTTTTTCTGTCTCCAATAACTACCCTATGTCTGTATTCTTTCCTGGGGCCATTCCGGTGGACAGTGTGTGTGTGTGTATGAGTGAGAGAGACATGACATGACTCACCCAGTCACCTCAATCCCTAACCCTTAATGTCAGCTCAGTGATTCATTTCCCCTCCCATGATGCTACTCTAACCCTAACCCACGATGCCACACAACAAAGCTGATTCTCCCTACATAGACGATCTGGTTCTATAAACAAATTATACACTGCACAAATCTGACTTTGCGGCCCCCAAGAGCTAGAACGCTGGTAGGAGCAGTAGGCCTCAGTATGGATGGGATCCTGAAGACGTAGAGGTGTAAATGGTAACAGCTATACTAGAAATACTGTTGTGTGTGTGTCATTCTTTCAGTGTGTTTGGGAACATTCCCCATGTCAGACACATTTAGTTTCCTCTACACGTTCTCTCCATCCTCTCAGAAACCTGTGTTCCTGCCATCCTCGCTTCACCTTCTCAGCAAACATAGAAAAAAATTAACCAAAAACAGGGTATGCAAACATAAGCCCAAAACAGTACAGTGCATGAGGGTACTTTTATAAACACACAAATCCCTAAAAAGGGTGCCTAGGAGGACAGAGTGCAGTCCTTGTCATTCAGTAGCCTGATATGTCTTCCAATATAAAGCCTGCCTCAGGTGTCTGCTGTGAGGCAATGTGAGGACTAGCTCCCTGCTGTGGCCTTTTAGGAACGCTCATCTCATCTGCAGGTTTCACACACACACACACACACACACACACACACACACACACACACACACACACACGCGCACACAGAGGGCCGAGCACGCCCCCATCCACATCGACGGGCCTGTAGTGGAGCGGGTTGAGAGCTTCAAGTTCCTCGCTGTCCACATCACTAAGGAATTAACATGTTCCACACACACCAACACAGTTGAGAAGAAGCCGGCACAACAACGCTCCCGAGTGGCGTGGCGGTATAAGGCACTGTATCTCAGTGCTAGAGGCATCACTACAGACCTGGTTTGATTCCAGGCTGTATCACAAACGGCCGTGATTGGGAGTCCCATAGCACGGCATACATTTGGCCCAGAGTTGTCCGGGTTAGGGCTTGGCCTGGGTAGGCAGTCATTGTAAATAAGAATTTGTTCTTAACCGACTTGCCTAGTTAAATAAAGGTTCAATAGAAATAAAAAACGCCTCTTCCCCCTCAGGAAGGTCCTCAGATCCTCCAAAAGTTATACAGCTGCAGCACTGAGAGCATCTTGACTGACTGCATCACCGCTTGGTATGGCAACTGCTTGGCATCCAACCGCAAGGCGCTACAGAGGGTAGTGCGTACTGCCCAGTACATCACTGGGGCCAAGCTTCCTGCCGTCCAGGACCTCCATACCAGGCGGTGTCAGAGGAAGGCCCAAAACATTTTCAGAAATTCCAGCCACCAAAGTCCTAGACAGTTCTCTCTGATACGGCACGGCAAAGCAGTATCGATGCTCCAAGTCTGGAACCAACGGGACCTTATACAACTTCTACCCCCAAGCCATAAATCTACTAAATAGTTAACCAAATAGCTACCCAGACTATCTGCATTGACCCTTTTTGCACTAACTCTTGAATCATCACATACGCTGCTGCTACGGTTTATTATCTATCCTGTTGCCTAGTCACTTTATCCCTAACTACAGTTGAAGTCGGAAGTTTACATACACTTAGGTTGGAGTCATTAAAACTTGTTTTTCAACCACTCCACAAATTTCTTGTTAACAAACAATAGTTTTGGCAAGTCGGTTAGGACATCTACTTTGTGCATGACACAAGTAATTTTTCCAACAATTGTTTACAGACAGATTATTTCACTTAGAATTCCCTGTATAACAATTCCAGTGGGTCAGAAGTTTACATACACTAAGTTGACCGTGCCTTTAAGCAGCTTGGAAAATTCCAGAAAATTACGTCATGGCTTTAGAAGCTTCTGATAGGCTAATTGACATAATTTGAGTCAATTGGAGGTGTACCTGTGGATGTATTTCAAGGCCTACCTTCAAACTTAGTGCCTCTTTCCTTGACATCATGGGAAAATCAAAAGAAATCAGCCAAGAACTCAGGAAAAAAATTGTAGACCTCCACAAGTCTGGTTCATCCTTAGGAGCAATTTACAAACGGCTGAAGGTTCCACATTCATCTGTACAAACAATAGTACGCAAGTATAAACACCCTGGAACCACGCAGCCGTCATACCGCTCAGGAAGGAGACGCGTTCTGTCTCCTAGAGATGAACGTACTTTGGTAAGAGAAGTGCAAATCAATCCCAGAACAGCAGCAAAGGACGTGGTGAAGATACTGGAGGAAACAAGTACAAAAGTATCTATATCCACAGTAAAAGGAGTCCTATATTGACATAACCTGAAAGGCCGCTCAGCAAGGAAGAAGCCACTGCTCCAAAACCGCCATAACAAAGCCAGACTACGGTTTGCAACTGCACATGGGGACAAAGATCGTACTTTTTGGAGAAATGTCCTCTGGTCTGATGAAACAAAAATAGAACTGTTTGGCCATAATGACCATTGATTTGTTTGGAGGAAAAAGGGGGAGGCTTGCAAGCCGAAGAACACCATTCCAACCGTAAAGCACAGGGGTGGCAGCATCATGTTGTGGGGGTGCTTTGCTACAGGAGGGACTGGTGCGCTTCACAAAATAGATGGCGTCATGAGGAAGGAAGATTATGTGGATATATTGAAGCAACATCTCAAGACATCAGTCAAGAAGTTAAAGCTTGGTTGCAAATGGGTCTTCCAAATGGACAATGACCCCAAGCATACTTCCAAAGTTGTGGCAAAATGGCTTAAGGACAACAAAGTCAAGGTATTGGAGTGGCCATCCCAAAGCCCTGACCTCAATCCTATAGAAAATTGTGGGCAGAATTGAAAAAGTGTGTGCAGGAGGAATGGGCCAAAATTCACCCAACTTATTGTGGGAAGCTTGTGGAAGGCTACCCAAAACGTTTGACCCAACTTAAACAATTTAAAGGCAATGCTACCAAATACTAAGACAGGGAATTTTTACCAGGATTAAATGTCAGGAATTGTGAAAACTGAGTTTAAATGTATTTGGCTAAGGTGTATGTAAACTTCTGACTTCAACTGTATATGTACAGTACCAGTCAAAAGTTTGGACAAACCTACTCATTCAAGGGTTTTTCTTTAGTTTTACTATTTTCTACATTGTTGAATAAATATATGAAATAACACATGGAATCATGTGGTAACCAAAAAAGTGTTAAACAAATCAAAATATATTTTAGATTTTAGATTCTTCAAAGTAGCCACCCTTTGCCTTGATGATAGCTTTCACACTCTTGGCGTTCTCTCAAAATGATTACTGAGGTAGTCACCTGGAATGCATTTCAATTAACAGGTGTACCTTGTTAAAAGTTCATTTGTGCATTTTCTTTCCTTCTTAATGCGTTTGAGCCAATCAGTTGTGTTGTGACAAGGTAGGGGTGGTATACAGAAGATAGCCCTATTTAGTAAAAGACCAAGTCCATATTATGGCAAGAACAGCTCAAATATGCAAAGAGAAACGACAGTCCATCATTACTTTAAGACATGAAGGACAGTCAATCTGGAAAATTTTAAAAAGGTTGAAAGTTTCTTCAAGTGCAGTCGCAAAAACCATCAAGCGCTATGATGAAACTGGCTCTCATGAGGACCGCCACAGGAAAGGAAGACCCAGAGTTACCTCTGCTGCAGAGGATAAGTTCATTAGAGTTAACTGCACCTCAGATTGCAGCCCAAATAAATGCTTCACAGTGTTCAAGTAACAGACACATCACAACATCAACTGTTCAGAGGAGCCTGCGTGAATCAGGCCTTAATTTTTTTATTTTTTTTATTATTCATGGTCAAATTGCTGCAAAGAAACCACTACTAAATGACACCAATAAGAAGAAGAGACCTGCTTGGTCCAAGAAATACGAGCAATGGATATTAGATCGGTGGAAATCTGCCCTTTTGTCTGATGAGTCCAAATTTCAGATTTTTGGTTTCAACTGCAGTGTCTTTGTGAGAGTAGGTGGACGGATGATCTCCACATATGTGGTTCCCACCGTGAACCATGGCGGTGGTGGTATGATGGTGCTTTGCTCGTGACACTGTCAGTGATTCATTTAGAATTTAAAGCACACTTAACCAGCATGGCTACCATAGCATTCTGCAGCGATAAGCCATCCCATCTGGTTTGCGCTTAGAGGGACTATCTTTGTTTTTCAACAGGACAATGACCCAACACACCTCCAGGCTGTGTAAGGGCTATTTGACCAAGAAGGAGAGTGATGTAGTGCTGCATCAGATGACCTGGCCTCCACAATCACCCAACCTCAATCCAATTGAGATTTGGGATGAGTTGGACCGCAGAGTGAAGGAAAAGCAGCCAACAATTGCTCAGCAATTGCTCAGCATAGCATTCCAGTAGAAGCTGGTTGAGAGAATGCCAAGAGTGTGCAAAGCTGTCATCAACGCAAAGGGTGGCTACTTTGAAGAATCAAAAATCAATTTAGATTTGTTTAACACTTTTTTGGTTACTACATGATTCCATATGTGTTATTTCATAGTTTTGAAGTCTTCACTTCTATTGTACAATGTAGAAAATAGTACAAATAAAGAAAAACCCTTGGATGAGTAGGTGTGTCCAAACTTTTGACTGGTACTGTACATATCTACCTCAATTACCTCGTACCTCTGCATATCAAGTCGGTACTGGTACCTTGTGTATATAGCCAAGGTGTTGTTAACAATTGTGTATTTCTTCCTTGTGTTATTATTTTACTCTCTGCATTGTAGGCAAGAGCCGGAAGTAAGCATTTCATTGTTCATCTACACCTGTTGTTTTCGAAGCATGTGACAAATAACATTTTACTTGATGACACACAGGGAGTGGAGCGATGCTGCACTCTGCTGGATCATAAACGTAGAGGCAGTTGATATGTGTTATATGAAAATTCAAATCTATGAAACTTTTTAACCAACATTTCAACAGACGCAACAATGTATGCAACATAATAAACTCAAAACTTGATTCAGTAAAGAATAAATACACTTGTGACTTGTTTAATAAGGACATTCATTTTCTGATGCAAAATGTTCTGCTATGCTGTGCCCTACTGAACACACTCTGTATTGGTTTTACAGTGCATTCGGAAAGTATATTGAGACCCCTTGACTTTTTCCACATTTTGTTAGGTTACAGCCTTATTCTAAAATTGATTAAAAAAATTATAATAATTGTCATCAATCTACACACAATACCCTATATTGACAAAGGAAAACCAGATTTTTAGATATTTTCCAAATGTATAAAAATTAAAAACTCATATCACATTTACATAAGTATTCATACCCTTTACTCAGTATTTTGTTAAAGCACCTTTAGCAGCGATTACAGCCTCGAGTCTTCTTGGGTATGATGCTACAAGCTTGGCAGACCTGTATTTGGGGAGTTTCTCCCATTCTCTCAAGCTCTGTCAGGTTGTGTGGGGAGCATCGCTGCACAGCTATTTTCAGGTCTCTCCAGAGATGTTTGATTGGGTTCAATACCAGGCTCTGGCTGGACCGCTCAAGGACATTCAGACTTGTTCCGAAGCCACTCATTTGTTCTCTTGACTGTGTGCTTAGGGTCGTTGTCCTGTTGGAAGGTGAACCATCGCCCCAGTCCGAAGTCCTGAACGCTCTGGAGCATGTTTTCATCAAGGATCTCTCTGTACTTTGCTCCGTTCATCGTTCCCTCGATCCTGACAAGTCTCCCAGTCCCTGCCGCTGAAAAACATCCCCACAGCATGATGCTGCCACCACCATGCTTCACCGTAGGGATGGTGCCAGGTTTCCTCCAGACGTGATGCTTGGCATTCAGGCCAAAGAGTTTAATCTTGGTTTCATCAGACCAGAGAATCTTGTTTCTCATGGTCTGAGAGTCCTTTTGGTGTAGGGAAGTAGGGGTTAGTAAGCATGACTCCCAGCTGACCTTGATGCAGTGAGCTCTTTCTATGGTTGGCCAGCACTGCAGAAGGTGGGGCCAGTGGGCCTTCTTCGGATAATAGTTGATCAGCTCCAATGTTGGAACAAGTTCCGCCTCCATCACACCTTCCACCATCTCTATGGCAACAACAAACAATGTCTCCCTCCACACACTTTGACATCCTATAAAAGACAAACATACAAACGCACGCACATCAATAGAGTTATTTGAGAATATTTAAGACATTTTACTGGCTAACTCTTTGAACTGCTTTAAGACATCCTACCTGCAAGTCCTGGGCGGGTCTTGTGAAGCTCTTCAGCTGCAGCCATTGGTAGAGTTTCTCTGTCTCATGGGGAGGATTGAGCCAGTCAGAGAATTGTATCTCTACCAGTGGAGGCTGCTGAGAAGAGGACGGCTCATGAATGGCTGGAACGGAGTAAATGGAATGGCATCAATCACATGAAAGCCATGTGTTTAATGTATTTGATACCATTCCACTAATTCCGCTCCAGCCTTTACCTCGAGCCTGTCCTCCCCGGTTAAGGGGGTGATCTTCACTGACAAGTCACATGCTCATGATATCCAATCAACCCTCTCACCGGAACACTCACCAATACCATGCTGGGAGTCAGGACCTACACACACAATCATCAGACCCCTCACAGGCACACACACAATATTAACACACACGATATTAACACACACAATCATCAGACCCCTCACAGGCACACACACAATATTAACACACACGATATTAACACACAGACGCACAATATTAACACACACACACACACACACACACACACAATATCAACACACACGATATTAACACACACAATCATCAGACCCCTCACAGGCACACACACAATATTAACACACAATATTAACACACACGCACAATATTAACACACACAATATTAACACACACACACACACAATATTAACACACACAATCATCAGACCCCTCACAGGCACACGCACGATATTAACACACACAATATTAACACACACAATATTAACACACACAATATTAACAAACACAATATTAACACACACAATCATCAGACCCCTCACAGGCACACACACAATATTAACACACAATATTAACACACACGCACAATATTAACACACACACAATATTAACAAACACAATATTAACACACACAATCATCAGACCCCTCACAGGCACACACACAATATTAACACACACAATATTAACACACACAATCATCAGACCCCTCACAGGCACACGCACGATATTAACACACACAATATTAACACACACAATCATCAGACCCCTCACAGGCACACACACAATATTAACACACACGCACAATATTAACACACACAATATTAACACACACACACACACAATATTAACACACACAATATTAACATACACGATATTAACACACACAATCATCAGACCCCTCACAGGCGCACACACACAATATTAACACACACAAGCACAGTGGCCCCATTTAGACACCACAGAAAGGCTGGTCCTGAACACACACACACAGACAGAGATGGGATCCCATAATTCTGTAGATTGACATACTGAAGGCTACTGTGTGAAAGATATCAAAGTCGTTGTGTTATCTTGATGTTCTCGTTGTTGACTCCAGCGTGGGAAATGGCCTGGAAGCATCCCTCTATCTTGCTGACCTCAGCAGTCAGATCTCTAACCACCTTCAGAACCTCAACACGCCTGTCCACTGTTCGGTACCACCAAGTCCACCTAACACACACACAATAAGCACAATTACACAATCATCACAACACACACACACACTATGTAGCAGCATATGATCCTCACTTGATTCAAGAGGTAGTGGTCCAGCCCATCCTCAGAAAAGTCTGTCATTTTCACTATGTAACTGAGAACAATTCAGCTCTGATTTCTCCACCAGAATTTAGCGGACTGACTGGGGCTGACTAATGAGTGTGTGTGACCCGTTTTCCTGGGACTATGGTCCGGCTGTCGAAAGTGTTCCACCATCATTTTTTTTATACTAAAGAGCTTCCATGAGCCTTTGGGCCACCATGGTGACAACGACTTGATCGTAGCTGGGGTGTATTCATTTTTTTTCTGTTTTGCAACAGAAACCGTTTTTTTCCCAAACTGAAAACAAGTTTCTATTGGACAAATTCAGGTAGGTCCCTCAACATTTTATTTGTTTGCTCCATTTGTTTCCGTTCTTGGTTCCTAGAATAAACGGTTAATGGTTATCGTTGCAACAGAGTTTGAATAATGAATACACCCCTGGCCCTGCTCTGAACGTGCGGTCTGAAAAGCCCAAATAAGGGCCAGTAAAACAATGAACTGTGGATCTTTAGAACCCAAGAAGGACCTCCAGTGCCTCAGGACCCATTAGCACTAGATCCCTGGCTGAGGTCAATAGGGTTGTCCATTGGAATAGGAAAGAGGTTAAACTTACTTACACGGCTCAGAGTTAGTCATATAGCTGTGAGGTCAGAAATAACAAACCTGAGCTACGTTCAATACGTTTTTAAGTTCGGAATGTTCAATTGAATGGAAATGCTGCTGTACTGAACAACCAGATGAAAAACAGGGATACTGTTAAATACGTCACTCATTAGTTCAAGCCACACCTCACCACACTCATCAAACGGGAGCAAACGTACCTCAAAGTCTGTTCAAGAACATTTTGGTGTAAAGTATCGTTCAATAGAAACGGTTTCAAAACGTAGCAAGTGTTCAAGCAAACTAAAAAACTTGTGTTCTAGGTCTGAATCAGTCTCTGATTAGAATCAAAGAATATATAGTACATCGGCGGTAATTAATCCAAACAATTAAAACAAGTTTCTATTGGAGAAACGTTTTGCAACAGAATCGGCATAATGAATACACCCCTGCAGTACTGATCACAAGGTAAAGATTTAGAAAAAAAAGTGGACTTTAACAGTTAGGCTCCTACATAAAGAACATTAAACAACAGGTCATTTACTGGTTTCCTTTAATAATCAACATATTATGTACAAAGCCAGCCAAATAATATTCTACTACTGATCAAGGAAATCCTAAAATGTATTTGTCATTAAAATAGCTAAAGATTACATCAGTTAATATATAGAGAAGAAGTGACAAAACATTTAGAGTGGATCCTACAAAGACCTGATAAGTTTGTCTTCTCAATGGAGAGACCTGGTCGGTCTGCCCGTCACTAAAGACACACCTGACCATCATATTACTGATGTGTGTATTTGTGTGCCCGTGCGTGCTGAGGGCAGACCGAGCAGTTCACTTAATTACAGGTTAAAATGTCACTAAAGGAACCATGAGGTGGAAATATTATTACTGAACACAATAAAAAAGAAACAGAAGTTTAACATTAGAAAGGGTTGACAAAACATTGAAAATATGTTCCTATATCATTTTGCTTCAGTCATTGTCCAGAGAGCTCTGTCTGAGCAACGTGTAGAAGCTAGGGATAACCACACTGTACACACTGCAATCCGTCCAATGACACACAAGAACACTCAGGCCAGTCTGTCCAATGGGACACAGGATCACTGACGTTTCAAACACTTCCCCAGACAGCTAGAATACTGATAGGAGGGGCTGGGGAGGGAATGATTATCCAGAGAACAAGGGCTGGCAGTATCTGATGAGGTTCCTGCTCTATAACCACAACAACCTTGACTTCTGTCCACCTGGTGATGGTATCCATGGGGAGTACCTCTGATGCGCCCCAAAGAAAGTTACTGCGGAATAGAGAGAAAAATTAAAGTTACTAAATCACTCTACTACTCATCATTCATCTAATATGCATGAATGTTTGAATGTATGGTGGGTGAATGCTAGAATGAAGCTTGGGAGTTCTTACACTTAAGAAGCTTTTGCCACAGGGCTTCCTGTCCTCATCCTCGTCATCAGACACGTGCGGCTTCGCTATGGCCATCTCCTCTTTACTTGCCGCTATCATCTTACATTTCTACACACACAGAATGATATTAGAAACGTAAACAAATCATTGTGAACCCAGTCAGAATAATACAAGAGAACACCCCAAACAACACAGTTGTCCTCACATTTGAGTCTTGTCGTGCTTGTAACCTCAAGACACTACATAAAACATCTGGAACCGGGTGACTTGTCAGTAAGATGCAGGTTCATTCTCTTCATGTTTGTAACCTTTAAGGATATTTTGTGATTTTGGCAATGAAGCCCTTTATCTACTTCCTCGGAGTCAGGTCTCTGCATCCAGTATGAAGGAAGTTAGAGGTAGTTTTGTTAACCAATGCTAACTAGCATTAGCGCAATGGACTGGAAGACTATGGCATCTACTAGCATGCTAGCAGTTACCATAGACTTCCAGGCATGACGGTAACACTAGTTAGCAATTGTACAGTTAGCAAATTCTTTCAAACTGCATGCAGAGACATAAAAATGGTATCCACAAGATCATGACTCTGGGGAAGCAGATACAAGGCTTAATTGCCAAAATCATTACATAAAACAATACAAATGGGAGTCTGAGCTAAAGTTTGAAACTTGCTGTAATACATCATGGGGGGGGTCTACATCCTCAATTGATAAAGTAAATCTTTGTTATTACATACAGTACAGGTCTCTTGTAAGTCTTACCTCAGTGAGCTCCTTGATGCTGTAGATGTTGGCCTGCTGAGTCACCTTCCTCTTCACCTCCTCTATGTGGTCCAGGTTGAGGGGGGGAAGGGTTGTTTGGGGAGCCTGGCTAGGAGGGGGCTTGTTGGTGATGGTGGGGAGGGGAGCCATCTGGGGCATGTTTGACATCTGGGCCATGTTGGTGAGGGCTGCAGTCATGGTGGCAGCTTTCATACTGGCCATGGCAGCACTCATGGCCATATTGGACATGTTCATGTTGGGCATGTTCATGTTGGGCATGTTCATGTTGGGAATTCCCATGCCGGGCATGTTGAGAGGCAAGGGCAGGGGAAGAGGCAGATTCAGAGGGGTTGGGGCTGGGTTGGGCAGGGGAAGCTGGAGGATGGCCTTGGGTCTCAGACTCTCTGGAATGGGCACACCTGCTTTAGCACACATGGCTGCTGCATTGGCCTTCGCTATCTCCAGGAGCTGGTCTTTGTCTGTGAAGAGAGAAAGGGGAGAGGAAAGGGGAGAACAGACATCTGTCAACAGTGGAATTTTAGACTACATTATCACACCTAATCTGTTCTAAGGTGCCTAGAACAGCCACCATTAAACTGAGGGTACTTAACTATGACAATACATTGGATTGGTGTATGTAAATACGGAGTGGCTGCGGATCCAAGTTCTCTGGTACCCTCTTTCCGACAGCTAAAGGTCCTAAGCTTCTGCACATGTGTGGGATTCTCTACTTTACACCCAGTCTCTGCTGTACTCGTTCAGCTGTCCATAGAACAGGCTACTCTGGCGAATGGTGCTTGTTTAATAAAGTTCGATCAAATCTGAAACAATGTCTGCTAGATAGCATGATAGTATTCTATATAACAGAACCAAATATAATAGCATAGTATTACGTTACTGTAAGACAAAAAACACCCTAAAATATCATAAGAAACTAGGTGATGATTGTGAGAATGCTCACATTCAAGTCTAAGTTTTACTGATGAAACGTCCATGCAGCATCAATTAGTTTCATGGGGATATGCATTTAGATCTTCTTGAGCTAGCAACAGTGTCGTTCGAAGTAACCTAGTGTTGTTTTGAATTATGTACAATAAGCGAATTTTATTGCAAATTTTGTTAAACTGTAGCATACCTGTGTTTTGTTTCAATCAAAGCACATTTTGCTTAGTGGTGCACGCATGGTGAGTTTTGGCTGCATGAGAGAAGTGCGACCATTCGCACAACCGTCCAAATATCTCGTTAAGAAATTAGGTGGTTATTTTTGTCTTACAGTAACGTTATACTATGCTATTATATTCGGTAAAACACTATCATTATGTGATCTTGCAGACATTGATTCAGCTTTCGCCAGAGTAGCCTGTACTCTGGGCAGCTGAACAAGTAGAGCACAGATTGTGTGTAAAATAGAGAATCCTGCACATGCGCAGAAGCTTCGTAGCTTTAGCTGTTGGGAAGAGGGTTCCAAAGAACTCCATACTTGTAGTCTTACCCAGCTCAGTGAGACGAGGAGGGGTCTTGCTGGCACTGCGGCGGGTTCGAGATGTGGACCGGCGCTTGCGGAGGATGAGGATGGGTGAATGGCTTGGTTCCCGTTTCCATCGGTCGCGGCGGTCAAACGAGCGATTTCGCATGATGGGTCGGCGCCGTCGCGACCCGGACCTTCTCCTCCGGCCTGGAGAACGAGACTTGAGGCGTTTGCTCCTGTCTGTGGATTTGGACCTCTTCCTTCTGGCCGGGGAGCGGGACTTTGAGTGCTTGGCCCTGGACTTGGAACGCGATTTCCTGCGCCGTGCTGGTGACTTAGAGCGTGATCTCCTGCGCCGGACAGGACTTCTGGACTTGGACCTCTTCTTCCGTCTGGCAGGCGGGGAGACAGACTTCCTTTTCCTGGATGGGGACTTGGAACACCTCCTTCTGGAGGCAGATTTGGACTGAGAGGGAGAGGTAGACTTGGACCGGGAGCACCTCCGTGAGGGAGAGGTGGACGTCTTTCTGTCGGCAGGTGAGTTGGACTTCCTGGCAGGAGATGCTGATTTTGAGGACTGACGTTGTTTCGAGGATGATGCCTTCTTGATGGAGGATTTAGAAGATGATGCCCTGTAGCGACGATCAGCACAAACGGTCTCTGGTGAAACAGACCTGGAGATAGCATGCTCATCTGGCTCTTCTTCAGAGGAGCTTGTTGGGCTTCTTGCTCCCTTTGGCTCTTCTGCTGCGGAGTCGTGGTCTTCAGATGGAATCTCAGAGCTGCTCTCGTCAGCCTGCCCAGCCACTGGCTTGCCCTGTATGATAGAACTGGAGGCTGCAGCCCAAGGGAAGGGCTTCCAGGGCCCTGCTGCAGCTGCTGCTACTGCCTCCCCAACAGGCTTGTTAGGTGCTTCATCATTCACAGTCTTGTCTGCAGTATGTTTGACCGATTTCAGGTCTTTGGCAGTAGATCTGGATCTTGAGCGTTCTGGGGATACGCTCTCAGATTGTCTGTGGCTTAAGACAGACCTGGATTTCGATATGTCTCTTTTGGGCGATTTTGACAGTGAACACTTGTTTCTTTTCAGGGATTTGGATTTAGGAGTACGAGACCTGTTACATGGCGATGGTGATCTTGATGGTTTACTGCGTCTTGGGGATCTGGACTTTGTCCTGCTCCGCTTTGGTGATCTAGAAAGTATTTTCTGTACTGGTGAACTGGATTTCCTGCAGCTCCTGGAGCGGGACTTGGTGTTCTTGCCGGTTGGGGATTTGGACAGTGAGCCTTTCCTGTTCCTCTTCAGGATCACGACAGAGCGGGAGCGAGTACGCTTGCCTCTCCTGACCGGAGACCGGGACCGTCGTGTCCTGGGGGGGGACCTCTTCCTGTGAGACGGGGAGCTGCTCTTGGAGCGCCGGCCTCTTCTCCGGGACCGGGAATGACGGAGCCGTCTAGATTTGGAGCGTGAACGGCGAGTCAGCCTCACAGGCGAGCGGGACCTTGAGGGTCTACCACGACGAGGGGGAGGGGTCCTGATCCTCGACCTCCTGACACGACCACGAGGCCTGGATTCAGACCGCCGCCCTCGTCTTGGAGACGGAGACAGTTTGCGGCCCCTCCTAGGGGACAAAGGAGAAGACTTGCGTCCCCACCTGGGGGACAAAGGAGACGACTTGCGTCCCCTCCTGGGTGATAAAGGAGACGACTTGCGTCCTCTCCTGGGGGACAGAGAAGGGGACTTGCGCCTTCTCCTGGGGGACAGAGAAGGGGACTTGCGTCTTCTCCTGGGGGACAGAGAAGGGGACTTGCGTCCTCTCCTGGGGGACAGAGAAGGGGACTTGCGTCCTCTCCTGGGGGACAGAGAAGGGGACTTGCGTCCTCTCCTGGGGGACAGAGAAGGGGACTTGCGTCCTCTCCTGGGGGACAGAGAAGGGGACTTGCGTCCTCTCCTGGGGGACAGAGAAGGGGACTTGCGTCCTCTCCTGGGGGACAGAGAAGGGGACTTGCGTCCTCTCCTGGGGGACAGAGAAGGGGACTTGCGTCCTCTCCTGGGGGACAGAGAAGGGGACTTGCGTCCTCTCCTGGGGGACAGAGAAGGGGACTTGCGTCCTCTCCTGGGGGACAGAGAAGGGGACTTGCGTCCTCTCCTGGGGGACAGAGAAGGGGACTTGCGTCCTCTCCTGGGGGACAGAGAAGGGGACTTGCGTCCTCTCCTGGGGGACAGAGAAGGGGACTTGCGTCCTCTCCTGGGGGACAGAGAAGGGGACTTGCGTCCTCTCCTGGGGGACAGAGAAGGTGACTTGCGTCCTCTCCTGGGGGACAGAGAAGGGGACTTACGTCCTCTCCTGGGGGACTTGCGTCCTCTCCTGGGGGACAAAGGTGACTTGCTTCCTCTTCTAGGGGACAGAGGAGACTTGTGTCCTCTCTTAGGAGTCAGAGAATGGGACTTAAGTCCTCTCCTAGGGGACATAGAAAGGGACTTACATCCTGTCCTTTTAAGGGACTTAGACTGCTTCCTCTTGGGAGTCATGCTCTTTGAGAAGGATCGAGACCTGCCTCTGCTAGACACAGGCAGACCAGACAATCGCTTGGGGCTTTGTGAACGACTGCGGCTTGATCTGGACCGCTTGGAGCTTGTCGAATGACTATGACTCGATCTGGCTCTTTTAGTGTCCGTCAGTGACTGTGACCTTGACCGTGAGGGAGCATGGTTATTCACCTTTGACCTCTGCCCTGCGTTTGTCTCCTCTCTCTGGCCGCCTTGCTTGGGGATGATGTCTGGAAGCTCCTGGGTGTGACTGAAGCGCCTGTCGCTCCGTGAATCTTCTGCCTTTATGACGGAGACTGTCTGTTCCTCCCTGTTAGCAGGGGGCGCCTTCTCTTCTGTCTTTCCTCGTGCATCCGCAGAGTGCTCATCCGAGGTTTGACACATTTTCAGAGATCCCTCTTTTTGGCCGAGAGTTAGGCGCAGGGAGGACACCCTTTCCTCTTGTTTGGCTTTAGACAGGATGGGAACTGCTTGCACAACCGTGCCAGCTGGCTTCTCCTCAGACTCAGAATCTGTCCCTGACATAGATTCGCTCTCTGATGGGGAGTGTAAAGGCGAGTTCTTCTCCTGCTTCTCTTCCCCCTTTCTCCTCCTCTTTTTCTTCTTTTTTCCAACATGTCTTTTGTGTTTTCTGGCTTTAGCATCACATACCTCAGGTTTATCTGCTTGGACCGGTACACAGGCATTAGCAACAAATAACTTTAGCATCTATTCATTTCCTACACCCGAACACCGAGCCACACTCCTTACCTGTGATCAAGCCCTTTGTTGCCTCATCTTTTGTATCTGCTCCTGCATCAGAAGCCACTAGGCCAGCACTCCTCAAGCTAAAAACAACAAATAAAACATTTATTATAACAGCAAATATTCACAATCGTCCCAATAGTATGAAGACAAACAAGAGCCTGTTGGCTGATTAGTGCAACATTTCTGCTGCTTTGTCTCCTATATTCCAGTCAGGAAACCATCTACAGGTGACCAGGCAACACCCTGTTCTGTCTAGCACAGGTCTGGGTGTAATGGCAGAGTCTAGCAGTGAGTGCATTCAATTATTTGGCCCATGTTGCTCTGGTGGGAGGAGTATGCGCCGGGTGAAAAGTAATTGCATTCGTTTTGGAACTGCGCTGCCTCCCAGGCGTGAGCCAGGTGCCCTGCTCTGGCTGACGGCGAAGTCTTCTCAAAACAAAAGTGGCATAGGTTAAGCACGTGCACAGCAGTTAAGCTTAATCTAACTTCCTCATTGTTGTGGTTCTAACGGGAGTCGTCAAACAATGTTCTGGTTCTAATGGGAAGAGCCTCACCCTGCTCTGGTTCTGACTGGTGGCTTCTCTACGTCGGACTCTGGGACCGACTCTGAGCTGGTCTCCCGCTCTCCCTTGCCGCGTTTCTTCTTCTTCTTCTTGCCCTTGTGTTTTTTGTGCTTCTTGTTCTTTTTGTGCGGCATCTCACTTCCTTCTTTTGCAGACGTTTCCTCTAGAGTGTGTTCACTCTCTGCTGCCTCGTCCCCACCTGCACAGATTAACCAATCATATTCCTTATTTACAGATTAGCCAACCACATTCTTTAGTCACAGATTAACCAATCGCATTTCTTTGTCTGGATAAATTACAAGTATGGTGAATTTCATCAGCAACATGGGACATACATTCCTAACGAAAGGTGGCCAGGAAGAGAATTGGCAACCTCTGGTGTGTGTGTCGTTGGCATTTCATGATCTAGCCAATCCAGCTCGAACCTCCAGCGGCATAGCTATAGCTATCTTGAGGTCGAGACGATAGTCTACTGAAAGCACGGCAAAGAAATGTTCACCAAACATTTACTTGCGGCAGTGTTTCCTCTAGGTTCACTTAAGTGTTGCACTGCTCCACGGCAGAATAATTTCCACCACACCAAAATAAACTTTCTAACAAATATAGTTTCAATAAAGTTCTGTAAAGCACATTCACTTTTCTTGGTAAAAAGATAATCTGTCTGGGTTCAACACAGTTCTGAAGGTTATTCAGCTCTGTGAGCTGTGGCAGGCAGCCTGCAACTCAAGAAACACCAGTGCCAGTGACAAGTGCACAAGTGACCCATGCTCGATACAGACACACTCTATGGCTCGAAACACAATTCACTGGAATCACTTCAGAATGCACCTGTGCGAGAAATGGCACGCCAGGGACCAGTACGCGAGTGACCAGTGCGCAATACAGAAGCTCTGCGGCGTGAAACAATTCACTTGAATCCCCTCAGAGTGATCCTGCATGAGAAACTGCAAGAAAGGTAAGTTAGGTTGTTTGACTAACATTAGCAAGCCAACTAGTTAACTACATAAGCTAGATATAACCTAAAAACGAACATCATTTAGCTCTATAATATTGCTGCCACAATTGTAATGGCAATTAGCTATCAAATATTCACAAGTATGTTGATGATAGAAACATGATTAACTAACGTTACTAGTCTAGCAAGTTAGCTAGTTTGTTTGGAACTGTATAAAGTGCAAGCAAGATAGCTACATTTATCTGTCTTCAATTTAATTTTTTTCTCAAGTGAGTGAAATATTTCCAGCCGCAGCAGCAAAAGAGAAAGGGGGAGCAGGGACAAGAGTGTCAGGTAACGTTAACTTACCAAGCTAACGCTCAAAATTCTAAAAGATGTGCAACATAATAGTGAAGACATCAAAACTATGAACACATATGGAATCATGTAGTAACCACAAAAGTGTTAAACAAATCAAAATATATTTTAGATTCTTCAAAGTAGCCACCCTTTGCCTTGATGACAGCTTTGCACACTCTTGGCATTCTCTCAACCAGATTCATGAGGTAGTCACCTGGAATGCATTTCAATGAACAGGTGTGCCTTGTTAAAAGTTAACGTGTGCAATTTCTTTCCTTCTTAATGCATTTGAGCCAATCAGTTGTGTTGTGACAAGGTATGGGTGGTATACAGAAGATAGCCCTATTTGGTAAAATACCAAGTCCTTATTATGGCAAGAACAGCTCAAATAAGCAAAGATAAAAAGCAATCCATCATTACTTTAAGAGATGAAGGTTAGTCAAAAATGTCAGGAACTTTGAAAGTTTCTTCAAGTGCAGTCGCAAAAACCATTAAGCTCTATTATGAAACTGGCTCTCATGAGGACCGTTAGTCTTAATTTGAGATTTTTGTTAAAACCGCTGTGTCTTTGTGAGACTAAATGGATTATCTCTTTATGTGTAGTTACACTGTGAAGCATGGAGGTGGTGGTGTGATGGTGCTTTGCTGGTGACAGTGTGATTTATTTCGAATTCAAGGTACATTTAACCAGCATGGCTACCACAGCATTCTACAGCGATTCACCATCCCATCTGCTTTGTGCTTAGTGGGACTATCATTTGTGTTTCAACAGGACAATGACCCAACACACCTCCAGACTGTGTAAGGGCTATTTTTCCAAAAAAGAGTGATGGAGTGCTGCATGAGATGACCTGGCCTTCACAATCACCTGACCTCAACCCAATTGAGATGGTTGGGTTGAACTGGACCGCAGGGTGAAGAAAAAGCAGACAACAAGTGCTCAGCATATGTGGGAAATCCTTCAAGAATATTGGAAAATAATTCCTCATTAAGCTGGTTGAGAGAATGCCAAGAGTGTGCAAAGCTGTCATCAAGGCAAAGGGTGGCTACGAACTTTGAAGAATCTCAAATATAAAATACATTTAGATTTGTTTAACACTTTTTTGGTTACTACATGATTCCATATGTGTTATTTCATAGTTTTGATGTCTTCACTATTATTTTACAATGTAGGAAATAGTCAAATAAAGAAAAACCCTAGAATGAGTAGGTGCGTCCAAACTTTTGACTGGTACTGTATATACTGCACATTTACACATGCAGCCCAAAGCGGGAGGTTTAAAAAAGACTTACTAGCCGCCAAAGTTTCGGAGTATGTCTGGGCATGGGTTTCCAGTTGCTGGTGAAACTCTGATAACCAGAGAATATTCAGAAAGATATTAAATCCACCTTTTGTGCTGAGTGAGGAGATCCCTCGTCATCTTAGCTGCCAGACATATTACATTTCCCAACATCTAAGCTGGAACTAGTTATTTCTAAAAGACGTGGCCACGTGTATAAATAGGTGACAGCACAGCACAACCCAATCAAAGATCTACGTCACACACGAGAAGCCTTTCTCACTTGGTACAAAATGTTGATTTAATATACTTCTGAATATTTCCTAATTATTGGAGTTCCACCAGCAACTAGAAACAGGTGTTTATAAGACACCGGTGCTTTCCAAATGAGAATTTAAGAAGCATTGCCAAGTAAGTGAATTTCCCGTATTTAGGTATAACCCTCTATGTGAGGATAACCATCCATCGCATTACAGGCATATTTCTATAGTAAATCTTTAACACACCTTGCCGAGTGTCCATCGCACACTCCATTTTATCAGCTCTGTGTGGGGGTGAGTGATGGCCTGAAAACCTCTGGCCCCTAGCACTGTTCTCCTGGCCCTCGTCTCTCACTCTATAAGGAAAAACAGTACAGTTACTCCAGGGCACTCAACAGGGATGTGTTGATTAGTTGGATTCCGTTGCTAAATCTTCCATCTGTTGCAAAACCGTTTATAGGCCTACTCTGAACTGAAACCTTTTGCAACGAAAATGAGTGTTTCTATTGGACAAATTCAGGTAGGTCCTTCCCCTTTTCTTTTGTGTGGTTCCTACTTTAGAATAAACGGTTTCCATTGCAAAACGTTTTGCAACTGAATCTGACTAATGAATACATCCCTGGCTGTTTCAGAATGTCAAGACAATACAAATGAATTACATTACTACCGTTAAACAAACAGCCATGAATGTCCTCTTGGTTACACTGAGTCTGGGCACACAACAAAAAGAAACACACTGCAGCAGTATTACATAACCAATGACCCACTTACATGCAACCTTTTTGTAATCGTCCATCTCAACTGGAAATAACGCTTGCTAGGTAACGTTAGATAAAAACAACTGTGCTGAACACTGGCTAAGAGTTAGAAAGGTACTTTGCTGGGCAACTACATAGCAACTAAAGTAGCTAAGTAAAGTAACGTTACCCCGCTAGCACTAACGTTAGCTAGTTGGCGTATAGTTAGCTAGCGTAGCACGCTAATGCTAGCTAGTTATCAACGAGAGGATTGTGTCGTTTTTAAACCCACCCAATGGTCCAAAAAAGTTAGCAGTCTTAAGCGTGGCAACTTTTAATACTTGAACTTTAAAATGACTAATGTAGCTAGCTAGTTAGCCACTACGGGTTATCTAACAAAGACACGCCGTATCAGCACCCGCGGCCTCATTCATTCGACTAGCTTGCTAGCAGTTGGTAGATTACTTGACTCGTCGCACAAAACCAACAATATGTATGCAGACAACCGATGCTTGCGTATTAAGACATTTGTACACTGTTTTTTTTTATTTACCTATGTCTCCAATTCCTTGAATTTAAATAGTTAGGAAATCCAGCAACGCCTGTTTAATGGTAGTCGCCATCTTCACAGGACGCCATGATAGTTTGGGGAGACCCAGTAATCCCAGAATGCTGTCCTGGGCGGCAAATTCCGAGAGGAATCTCCATGGCAACTCAGAGATGAAGGCTCTTCTTTAAAAATCAACAAATAATCAAAGAAATCATACATTCTATTATTAATTCGACCAATATATTCTATATATTTCTATGACAGAGGCATATGGCACAGGGGCCATATAAATAGACACTTTAGCTGAGACAGGTTGTAAGGTTTTTTTCTCTACAACCCAATATGTAGGCCTATTCTATACAATAGCCTATATACAGTGTATTTATTGCATTGGGGCATGGGGCAGAGTAAAAAGCCATGCAGCAGACCGTGTGACACAATGTCCCTCAAAAAACAAAACATATTTGGTTAGCAGAGACTTCAATTAATAATTACCACCCCAGTTTAGCTAAGACTAAACCAAGTTTCCATCCTACATTATATGTGAGTAAAGTAGGCCTAAAATAGGCCTCATGGAAACAGCACATTTGCCAGTAAACTTTCCAAATGTTGACAAAACAAAATACTCTAGATAAGGTGGGTTCTTCTTGTGTAGGTAAAATAATTTATACAAGAACAAATGTTGATATATGTTGTGTGGTCCTCCCACTTGACTCTGTCAAGCATGGAGTTTATTAGGCTACATATGAAATATGTTATGATGAACTTCATGGTGGTGAAATTGCACGCTGTTTAGCTTGATGCTCCTTTCCAAGAAAATTGAGGGTCTTATTCTGGTGACATGATGTCGATGCTTGACTGTCGTTACACAAATAAAAATAATCTCTCTCTTTTGTCCATAATAATCTTATCATGTATACTATTGGCTATATATGCAGTGTAGCCTATCTGCGAGCTGTTGGCTAGTGCAGCGCCAATACCGGTGGGCACATTCACTAGCCTATATAAGGCAACATTTTTTGAGACAAACCATCAGTGGAGTTGAAAATGAGATGGAAACCCAATTAACTAGTATTTTTATATTCGGTAGGCTACTTAGGAATGTAACCACAGCATGCGCTGACCAACTGGCAAGTGTCTTCACTGACATTTTCAACCTGTCCCTAACTGAGTCTGTAATACCAACATGTTTCAAGCAGACCACCATCGCCCCTGTGCCCAAGACTAAGGTAACCTGCCTAAGGTAACCTGCCTAAATGACTACCGACCCGTAGCACTCACGTCTGTAGCCATGAAGTGCTTTGAAAGGCTGATCATGGCTCACATCAACACCATTATCCCAGAAACCCTAGACCCACTCAAATTTTCACACTGCCCCAACAGATCCACAGATGATGCAATCTCTATTCCACTCAACACTGCCATTTCCCACCTGGAAAAAAGGAACACCTATGTGAGAATGCTATTCATTGACTACAGCTCAGCGTTCAACACCATAGTGCCCTCAAAGCTCATCACTAAGCTAAGGACCCTGGGACTAAACACCTTCCTCTGCAACTAGATCCTGGACTTCCTGACGGGTCGCCCCCAGGTGGTAAGGGTAGGTAACAACACATCCGCCACGCTGATCCTCAACACGGGGGCCCCTCAGGGGTGCGTGCACAGTCCCCTTCGGTACTCCCTGTTCACTCATAACTGCATGGCCAGGCACAACTCCAACACCATCATCAAGTTTGCAGATGACACAGTGGTAGGCCTGATCACCAACAACGATGAGACAACCTATAGGGAGGAGGTCAGAGACCTGGCCGTGTGGTGCCAGGACAACAACCTCTCCCTCAACGTGATCAAGACAAAGGAGATGATTGTGGACTACAGGAAAAGGAGGACCGAGCACGGCACCATTCTCATCGACGGAGCTGCAGTGGAGCAGGTTGAGAGCTTCAAGTTCCTTGGGGTCCATATCACCAACAAACTATCATGGTCCAAACACACTAAGACAGTGTAGGCACGACAAAGCCTATTCACCCCCAGGAGACTGAATAGATTTGGAATGGGTCCTAAGATCCTCAAAAGGTTCTACTGCTGCACCATCGAGAGCATCCTGACTGGTTGCATCACTGCCTGGTATGGCAACTGCTCGGCCTCCGACTGCAAGGCACTACAGAGGGTAGTGCGTACGGCCCAGTACATCACTGGGGCCAAGCTTCCTGCCATCCAGGACCTCTATACCAGGCGGTGTCAGAGGAAGGCCCTAAAAATTGTCAAAGACTCTAGCCACCCTAGTCATGGACTCTTCTCTCTGCTACCGCACGGCAAGCGGTACTGGAGCGCCAAGTCTAGGTCCAAAAGGCTTCTTAACAGCTTCTACCTCCAAGCCATAAGACTCCTGAACAGCAAATCAAAGGGCTACCCAGACCTCTCTTTTACACTGCTGCTACTCTCTGTTTATTATCTATGCATAGTCACTTTAACTCTACCTACATGTGAATATGACCTCAATTACCTCGACTAACTGGTGCCCCCGCACATTGACTCTGTACCGGTACCCCCTGGATATAGCCTCGCTATTATTATTTTACTGCTGCTGTTTAATTATTTGTTACTTTTATTTTTTATTTATCTATTTTTTACTTAACACTTTTTTCTTAAAACTTCGCAAAGCATTGTTGGTTAAGGGCTTGTAAAGCATTTCACTGTAAGGTCTACACCTGTTGTATTCGGCGCATGTGACAAATAACATTTGATATGCACTACGGAATTACGCACAGCCAATTTTATCCGCAACAAGTTAATTTGATGGAAACACATCACTAGCTGGGTTTCCATCCAATTGTCTACAGATTTTCATGCAAATATTCTAAAATCTGTATTTTCACACCAGTGGTGTGTTTCCACCAAATGGACACAAAATGTAACCTACTTTTCCGCTTAAGTTTTCATGTAGCCTACCGAATAAAAATCAAAAGTTCAATGTGTTTCCATCACCTTTTCAACTCTATTGATAGTTCTGTCATAAAAACTGTGTAATTGTGTCAAATAGCAAATGTGCCTACTCTGGTCCTGGCACGTGCGCTCTAGCCAGCAACTCGCAGATACAGTGCGGTTAGGCTAGTCTACATAATGAGATTTTTATGGATATAGGCCTAAAAACGAGAATATTTGTATTTGTCAAACGGCAGTCAAGGATCAATCATCGTGTCACCAGAAACAAAATACCCTTTTCAAACATCTTTCTCATAAATACAGGTATTTTATCAACCAGCACATTTGAGTTCAGCCATAATATTTGTTGTAATATTTGTTCTATCTTTTCAGGGGGATGAAATTGACATTGTAGCCAGCTCTGCAATGCTTGTTTGAAAAGGAGAGATACTTTGAAAAAGTATCATTTTCAATAAATCAAAAATGAGACATGGCAATCTGCACAAAGGCAAAAAGGACATTTTTAAACAATGGGTGAGCTTTTCTTAGTAATCTACTTGAGAACCATTTAGGGTACAAGTAAAACTTTTGAATAAGTGAAGCTTTTAGAGAGAGGTTTAGTGCTTTTATATTTAATAATCTCAACCCACCCAATTCATATTCATTATATACAGTAGATAGGCACGCTTTATTTTGTCTGGTTTAGCATCCCAAATAAAGCAAAATATTTTTTGCTCATATGATTTGAAAAACGATTCATCAGGAGTAGGCAGCGCCATAAGTAAGTGAGTAAACTGAGATATGACTAAGGAGTTAATCAGGGAAATGTTTCCATAAATAGACAAGTATTTACCTCTCCATGGTTGCAGGATCTTGTAAACATTTTACACGTTTTCTATTGAAATTCATTGTGGAGAGCTCATTAATATATTTTGTGATATGAATACCAAGTATGTCTACTTCACCGTCAGCCCATTTTATAGGTAAACTGCAGGGTAATATAAAAAGTTTTATTTTTTAAAGATTCAATACATAATATTGTTCACTTATCATATTTAGGTTTTAGTCCAGAGAGTTCAGAAAAGTAATCTAGATCTTCAATGAGACATTGCAGGGATCTAGCTTGTAGACTTAATATAAAACTTGAGTCATCGGCATACATGGACACCTTTGGGGCAATGGAGGGGGCGGAGTAAAAAGCCGCAGCAGGCCTTGCCACACAGTCCCCCTAAAAAAAAAACATATGTCTTTGTAAAAAAAAAATACACACGTATATAATTTTAAAAACATATTTGGTTAGAACTAGAGACCGTACTGAATAATTTCCACCCCACTTTAGCTAAGACAGGTGTTTCCTCTACAGTCCAATATTATCAACATACCAGTCTCAACATTGTATCTTTCATTATTGGTCTTAAAAAAGTGGCCATTGATTAAAATGCAATATCAATATTGCAATGTAATGAAATGCTAGATTTTATTTTGAAGGTTTCCTCATTACCATACGAAAGTGATGTTCTCGTTTGTGCATAATTTTCAAATTTCATTATTTTTTTCAATGGGATAATAATACTGCAGCTGCTATAGCCTAATTTATTCAGAAATGTTTTATTCAAGCCAATCAATAGAGCTTGCCAGCTTGTAGTCCTAAAAAACGGAAATGAGTTCTACCTCTGGTTCGTCGAACATTCCTATAGGGGAAGTTAATGGGAAAAGAATGGAGTTTTGGGATAATCACCAGAAATTAGGTTTGAGGTAGAAAATAAGGTCAGTGTTAAACACAGGCTTAGGAAATCTTATACGTTTTGTTCTATATGAGACAATAGCATTCAGTTAACATGACCTTTATGAATCCTTTGTGCTTGTTTTGATTACATAAATGCTTCAAAATTCACAAAGAGTGATGTTAGCTGATGAAGATTATCTCATAGATAAAACGTATAAGATCTCCTAAGCCTGTGTTTAACACTGACCTTATTTTCGGCGTTTATCCAAAAACCATACAAAACCCCCATTCATTTCCCCATAAACTTTGAAATGTCATATGTCATTGCTTTGACCATGGCGGACGGAGTTAGCCTGCCTCCGTTAGTGCCTACAAAAATATGGCAATAATATTGCTCTCTATTTTAGCCTTTTTTTTGCAGAACTGTTTACATAGTAGGGATGCTGAATATCACATAACTGAAATGATTTCATCAGTATGTGATCATTTTTAGAATTTGTACTATTTGCATATACAGTAACAAGTAAAACTTTTATAATATTGATTTTCCGGTAGCCTTTCCATTCTATTTTTTTCGATATCTATGGCGCGAACATGGGCGTCGTTGTTCAATGTCCTGTCAGCTGACTAGCAGCATCTTTGGCTGTTACACCACTCGAGTCGCTGTGTTCAAACAGTTTCTAGCTTGCTAGCTACTTACTACAACCTCGAACACCCATGCGGCTTGACTAGGGTGTTATGTTACGAAGGAGCTAAACACCTCCCTCCGGCTTTGCATTTCCCCATAGGCTTTGAAACGTCATTGCTTTGACCTATGAGCCATTGCAAATGTTGGCCTGCCTCCGTTAGTGCCTACAAAAATACGCCATTAATATTGCTCTCTATTAAGCATTTTTTTGCAGAACTGTTTACATATTAAGAATGCTGAATATCACATAACTGATGTGATTTCATCAGTATGTGCTCATTTCTATTTTGTTTTAACCATTTGTACATACAGTAACAAGTAAAACATTAATAATATTGCAACTTCCGGTGGCCTTGCGTTCTAGTACATGCGCGTCGTAGTAGGTGAATGTCTTGTCAGCTGACTAGCAGCAACACACGGGTCGCTGTGTTCAAACAGTTTCTAGCTACTACAACCTAGAATACCTATGCGGCTCGACTAGGGTGTTATGTTACGGAGAGCCAAAACTGGCGAAGGAGCTATACCTCCAGCATGGCGGCAGAAATACAACCCAAACCGCAGACTCGGACGCCTGTTCTGCTCAATAAAATTGAGGCTTCCCAAGATGTTGTGAACACGGCGGTTATAATTCCAAAAGAGGACGGGGTGATCAGCGTCTCTGATGACAGGTAGGATGATACTGCTTTACTATATCCTTTTATGAGACCATGTTTTCAAATATGTGACTAGCTAACGTTACAATATTACATGCATTTTGCACAATTTCTATATAAACATGTCGCTACTGACGCTATAAGATCCCTATCACTAAGTGGGTTTTCCCTGTGAACAGACCGCTCGGTCATTGCTCGGGTTTATTTATGTGACGTTAGCTGACTAAACTCAACGGTGAATAACATTTATTATTAACTCCACAAACGTTGAGCAGAGACCAGGCTTTGTGTTATTCAGTTCCGACGACATCGATTCGGTAAAGGTCAATACTTATATATTTTTTTTAGTCATTTAGCAGACGCTCTTATCCAGAGCGACTTAAAGTAGTGAATGCATGAAATGTATGCATTCACTACATTTTTTGTTGTTGTTGTACTGGCCCCCCGTGGGAATCGAACCCACAACCCTGGCGTTGCACACACCATGCTCTCTCTACCAACTGAGCCACAGTATATATATATACGTACCTTGTTCTTATGTTTGTCCTCTGTAGTAGGGTGTTGGGGGTAAAATAAACATCGCTTGAACTGAGCATAACCAATGATACAACAGAATCTCAGAAGCATAGTACACTTTGCTTCATGTATGTAATTTATTTCACCTTTATTTATCCAGGTAGGCAAGTTGAGAACAAGTTCTCATTTACAACTGCGACCTGGCCAAGAATATAGCAAAGCAGTTCGACACATACAACAACAGAGTTACACATGGAATAAACAAAACATACAGTCAATAATACAGTTGAAGAAAATCTTATCATTGCTGAGATAATACAATTTGTGTGTCCGAATTCTGGGTCAAAGGTTGTTAGAGAAAGTGTTTAACAAAAATGG
The DNA here is from genome assembly GCF_901001165.1 of Salmo trutta. NCBI lineage: Eukaryota > Metazoa > Chordata > Actinopteri > Salmoniformes > Salmonidae > Salmo > Salmo trutta. The sequence continues at coordinate 28,300,284 of NC_042980.1, read as the reverse complement.
CACCAAAATGACAAAGGTGGGCTCAGATTAACTAACAAACATTTCAGGATATGAATTTCCTATCAAAATGACATTCAGGGTTATACAATGTGCATTTTAAAATGAAATAGGATTAAATATATATACGTATGCATTTGGGTTCCCGAGTGGCGCAGCGGTCTAAGGCACTGCATCTCATTGCAAGAGGTATCACTACAGTACCTGGTTTGAATCCAGGCTGTATCACATCCGGCCGTGATTGAGAGTCCCATAGGGCGGCGCACAATTGGCCCAGCGTCATCTGGGTTTGGCCGGGGTAGGCCGTCATTGTACATAAGAATTTGTTCTTAACTGACTTGCCTGGTTGGATAAATAAATGAAATGTGCACATTGGCATGTAATATGCAATTTAGCTGTTAATTTATGCACATTTCATGTTGTACGCAATAAATCATTGACATTCAAGTTATTTATTTTGACCTAATGCAATTAATCACACACATATGCTACTGAACTAACTTTTAGGGTTTTAGTGTGTTTATAACAGCAACTCTTATGTAATTCAACTCAACATACTCATTATCTTTCTTCTGCCCATCCCTGCTCAATAACTTTTGAGCTAGAGACACCAAGCTAACATTACTGACTACTTCAAACTAGATTATCAGACAAAATATTTTTTATACTATTTCTACTTTTTAAACCATAGCAATATATGCATATAATTGAATGCATTCCAAAGGCCATAGATTTTCAATGGGGAAATTTCTGTTCGCAGCTCCTCCCACACCTTCTATGCTAGACTCACTAGATTTACCCCCCCCCCCCCCCCCCCCCTAGTCTACACAAAGTGTGTGTGTGGTGGCGGCTAACCTTCCTGAGCTACTCTAGCTAAGGTGAGGTTGCAGGTGTTCATAAATGTGTGCACAACAAACCACTTCCCAAAATAGATTCTTGGTTGGCCCAATTTTTGTTTTAGCATCGAAGGTATAATATTTCATACAAGCAGGTGTCATTACAGTAGGTGCATATCTTAATGGCAAAAAAACATGCCTATTAATATCAAACTAAAACAGAATGAGCATCTGTGCTTTTCACACAACATTAAACTGTGTGTGATTACATTATATACGGATTAATTGGTCAGAAGAGGCCATCTAGACAAGCAAGATATCTGTTAAACATGTTTCAAGTTTGAATGTCACATCCACAAGTACGGTGCAATGCCTTTCTTGCAATCTGTAAACCCAACAATGCAGTAATCAATAAAAACGGGGAGAATATCAAACAAAGTAGAATGAGCATCTGTAATGTCACACAACAACCAATGTGTAGATTGATAAGTTTAAGCTCTGAGCATAATGATCATTAACATCTGTCCCACCTTACCCCTCCCTCACATAGACTTAGACTAGTGTGTGTGTGTGTGTGTATACAGTTGAAGTCGGAAGTTTACATACACTTAGGTTGGAGTCATTAAAACTCGTTTTTCAACCACTCCACAAATTTCTTGTTAACAAACTATCGTTTTGGCAAGTAGGTTAGGACATCATCTTTGTGCATGACACAAGTCATTTTTCTAACAACTGTTTACAGACAGATTATTTCACTTATAATTCACTGTATCACAATTCCAGTGGGTCAGAAGTTTACATACACTAAGTTGACTGTGCCTTTAAACAGCATGGAAAATTCCAGAAAATGTCATGGCTTTAGAAGCTTCTGATAGGCTAATTGACATAATTTGAGTCAATTGGAGGTGTACCTGTGGATGTATTTCAAGGCCTACTTTCAAACTCAGTGCCTCTTTGCTTGACATGAGAAAATCAAAAGAAATCAGCCAAGACCCCAGAAAAAATTGTAGACCTCCACAAGTCTGGTTCATCCTTGGGAGCAATTTCTAAACGCCTGAAGGTACCACGTTCATCTGTACAAACAGTAGTACGCAAGTATAAACACCATTGGACCACGCAGCTGTCACACCGCTCAGGAAGGAGATGCATTCTGTCTCCTAGAGATGAACGTATTTTGGTGCGAAAAGTGCAAATCAACATATAGCACAAACACAAGGTACCAGTCAAACGTTTGGACACTTACTCCATTCAAGGGTTTTTCTTTATTTGTACTATTTTCTACATTGTAGAATAATAGGGAAGGCATTAAAACTTTGAAATAACACAGCAATTGAGACTGCATTGATTCCATGTATCTTTTTCCACAAAACCCATATCGTCCAAAAAGTTAGACTTTTGAATCATCTGTCCATAGAACATTCTTCCAAGACTCCCGATGCTTTTTTTTAGCAAAGTTGATTAAACTTTTTGGATGACATGGGCCCCATTATGCCTGGCAAAAAACAAACACAGCGTTCTACAGTAAGAACCTCATACCAATGGTCAAGCATGGTGGTTGTAGTGTGATGGTTTGTGGATGCTTTGCTGCCTCAGGACCTGGACGACTTGCTTTAATAGAAGGAACCATGAGTTCTGCTCTGTATCAGATAATTCTACAGGAGAATGTCAGGCCATCTGTCTGTGAGCTGAAGTTGAAGCGCAGCTGGGTCATTCAGCAAGACAATGATCCAAAACACACAATCAAGTCTACATGGAAATGTCTAAAAAGCAACACATTTTACGTTTTGGAATGGCCTAGTCAAAGTCCAGACCTAATACCAATTGAGTTGTTGTGGCAGGACTTAAAATGAGCAGTTCATGCTTGAAAACCCAAAAATGAGTTAAAGCAGTTCTGCATGCAAGAGTGGGCCAAAATTCCTCTACAGCGATGTGAGAGACTGATCAACAACTACAGGAAGCATTTGGTTGCATTCATTGCAGCTAAAGGTGGCACAGCCAGTTATTGAGAGTGTAAGGGGGCAATTACTTTTTCACACAGGGAATTTGGGTGTTGCAGAACTTTGTTAAATAAATAAAATACGTTTTTTTCTCTTATTTGTAAGCTCAGGTTCCCTTTATCAATTATTAGGTTTTGGTTGAATATCTGGTTACATTCAGTATAAAAAATATGCAAAATCAGAGAATCTGAAAGTGCAAATATTTTTTCCACAACGCTTTATTTCAGTAACATTTATTGAAAAAGTATGGTTTTCAGCAAACAAAGGCATACAACTACAGAAGACAAAATTAGGCACAAGCATCTCATATTTTTTGTTGTTGAAGTATTGACCTTGGGTGAAATCGCTGTATCCAAAGCTGACTTCCACAAAACCTGGTCTCTGCTCATATCTGTTGGTTGAGGTCATCAGAAACTTCCTTCACAATGGAGTTTAGTCAGCTTGAGCTTATTTTGTATGCAGCATGTCGTCATGGCTCTTTCTGGCTGGTCGTGGTCACCTAGCGTCTTCGCTCCGTTAGACCTGTACACATTGGTCTTGATGTGTACCAATGTCACCCCGCTTTAAAACTAAGAGGCAGAGAGAGAGATGTATCTTATCAGAAACCTGACTTCTACACTGTCTGTCTATCGACCACTGATGTACTGTCATGCAGACGTTGCAGAAAAACAACCGGGCTTGTCAGTCAGCTGACATGAAAGCCCACTGGTCATCTCTCTCTATTGTGTAATAAAATCCCCACAGTCTCAACCACATGCTCATTCCAGTCATTCAAAGGTCACATAAGTAACAAGTAATGATCGACCTGTCAATTCGTTATTGTGATTTTACTCGTGTTCATTTTCTTTATGAATTATTAAAGGGAAATTTAAAAAATGTTCAACTTCATATTCATCATACAGTATGTGAAAATTGCACATTTCTATGTTTTGTATTAAAAAAGATGGAGGAAGATAGAATCAACCAATTTAGTAGGCAATGCCTACTCATAATTGGTTAAAATAACATGATGTAATTGTTAACACTTATTATTCCCCTCGTATTTTCCACAAAACATAGAAAACGCTCCATTTTCACATACAGCTCTGGAAAAAATTAAGAGAACACTGCAGAATTATCAGTTTCTTTGGTTTTACTATTTATAGGTTTGGGTAAAATGAACATTTATTTTATTTTATAAACTACTGACAACATTTCTCCCAAATTCCAAATAAAAATATTGTCACTTAGAACATTTATTTGCAGAAAATGATAACTGGTCAAAATAACAGAAAATATAGTGTTGTTAGACCTCGAATAATGCAAAGAAAATAAGTTAATATTCATTTTCAAGCAACACAATACTAATGTTTTAACTTAGGAAGAGTTCAGAAATCAATATTTGGTGGAATAACCCTGATTTTCAATCACAGCTTTCATGTGTCTTGGCATGCTCTCCACCAGTTTTTCACATTGATGTTAGATGACTTCATGCCACTCCTGGCACAAAAATTCAAGAAGCTCGACTTTGTTTAATGGCTTGTGACCATCCATCTTCCTCTTGATCACATTCCAGAGGTTTTCAATGGGGTTCAGGTCTGGAGATTGGGCTGGACATGACAGGGTCTTGATCTGGTGGTCCTCCGTCCACACCTTGATTTACCTGGCTGTGTGGCATGGAGCATTGTCCTGCTAGAAAAACCAATCCTCGGAGTTGGGGAACATTGTCAAAGCAGAAAGAAGCAAGTTTTCTTCCAGGACAACCTTGTACGTGGCTTGATTCATGCGTCCTTTACAAAGACCAATCTGCCGATTCCAGTCTTGCTGAAGCTCCCCCAGATCATCACCGATCCTCCTCCAAATTTCACTGTGGGTGTGAGACCTGGAGAGGCCTACAAGCCACAGTGTTTCGCACCCACTGTGAAATCTGGTGGAGGATCGGTATTGATCTGTAATTATGCATTTCTGTGTAGTACAGATCAGGGACCCATGATGCAATTTCGTTACCGGGTCTAAATCCACTTCAACAAAATCGTTTTTTTTTTTTCAAACTCAAGGTGCCATGTTATAGCTGACACCCCATTCTTTCAGCAGACATCTTTTGAATCTTAATTTCGGAGCAGATATTTAAGAGTTTTTGGGAAACGTGGTTGCATAAAAACCAAAGGGAGATTTTACCGTAATACCGTTACCAAAGTTTGCATCTGACCCGCAGGACGATCCGGATATGGTTGAAGAGAGACAGTGGCCAGTACTGGCCCAGCATCTATCACACTATGTCAGGTGAGTACTCATCTCTCATTAGCTACTCATGCATGCATGGAGTTAAGCATCTAGGCCTAGCAACTCCATTGGCCTCATTTTGTGAGCTGTCATTAGCTATTCTGTCTGTATGGAATCTGTTTTAGCATCTGTTCCAGTTTTAATAAAGTATAGGATATATTTCATTGTAACGTCATGCTGGGTGCCTTTTTGCTCCCACACACTTATATACACACCAACTTTTCTTAGACTTGTCATTTCTTTCTTTTTGTAGCTTCATGCTCCTGTATGTCCTTTAACCCAGAGACCAGGAGGCTGTCTGTGGGAATGGAGAATGGAACCATCTCTGTAAGTGACAATTTCTGTAGTTTTAACATGCACTCATGTATGGGCGTTACATACTTTTCTACTAAGCACCCAGCCTCAATCCTGACACACTGGCTACCAAAGCTTGTACCCCAGTGTCAGGGTCAGATTGGGGGCTGGTTGTCATGGTTTCACATCAGCGGGTCACTGAGTAGCTACTGTGTGTTACTCTTTCACCGAGTCTTTGCTTCTCCAGACATCCAGCACTGATCGATACTCCCAGAGGGTTTGCATCTCTGAGTAATCTCTTGCATGATTGGCTAAGCAGTTAGGTGGATCAATCAACACTGGGATAGTAAATATGCTTTCATCTTCAGGAATGGCTTGGTCATCCAGGCAGTTTCACTGGGACATTTAAGCGAGTTATAGAATAATTGCCCTCACAGTTTTGTAATTGGTGATCTTATTGGACGTGTAGGCCTGGGTTGCTGTAAAACCCTTTGTCATTATGTGTAGATTATGGGATTTATTTGCAGAATAAATTGCATGTCTAAAAATAACATGGATATAATTTTAAAGCTAAGCATTTCCCTTTTTGCTTAGAGCTCATCGTAAGGTTATTTTAAGCGTTGGGTAATTTTAACCCAAAAGTATGTCCCATATCAAATAAATATTGCGCTACTTCTTGGGAAAACCTGTGAGTGACATACTTCCTGTGTTTCAGGAGTTCATCCTGTCTGAAGACTACAACAAGATGACCCCGGAAAGGACCTATGAGGGTGAGAAAGGAAGTGTAGACAGGCTGTGTTCTCTGTGTGACTCAGCTGACTCCGGTCAATGGCAGGAAGGGATTAAACCAGTCAAAATAATGGATTTTTTTCTGTTCATGGCACTTTGCTTGGTTTTATCTGCAAGACTTCTAAAAGCAATAAGCTAAGATTGAGGATGCAAAGAACACCAGTCCATCTACTGTATACTATGTTTGGTCATATTTACCAGAATTTTTTTGTTTATTATCATGACATTGTGTTTCATAATTGTGTTTTTTTTTTTTTAGCCCACCAGGGCAAAGTGACAGTGGTGCTGTTTGTGTTGGAGATGGAGTGGGTCCTTAGTACAGGACAGGACAAGAACCTCACCTGGCACTGCTCTGAGAGTGGAACACAGCTGGGGTTATACCGCACCATAGCCTGGGTCTCTGGACTACAGTATCCTTCATCAGTTAGAAACAACCTATTCTACTCTTTCTATGCTATTCACATGATGTTGCTATGCCACACATGCAGTCGTGGCCAAAAGTTTTGAGAATGACACAAATATTAATTTTCACTGAGTCTGCTGCCTCAGTTTGTATGATGGCAGTTTGCATATACTCCAGAATGTTATGAAGAGTGATCAGATGAATTGCAATTCATTGCAAAATCCCTCTTTGCCATGCAAATGAACTGAATCCCCCAAAAACATTTCCACTGCATTTCAGCCCTGCCACAAAAGGACCAGCTGACTACATGTCAGTGATTCTCTGGTTAACACAGGTGTGAGTGTTGACGAGGACAAGGCTGGAGATCACTCTGTCATGCTGATTGAGTTCAAATAACAGACTGGAAGCTTCAAAAGGAGGGTGGTGCTTGGAATCATTGTTCGTCCTCTGTCATACATGGTTACCTGCAAGGAAACACGTGCCGTCATCATTGCTTTGCACAAAAAGGGCTTCACAGGCAAGGATATTGCTGCCAGTAAGATTGCACCTAAATCAACCATATATCGGATCATCAAGAACTTCAAGGAGAGCGGTTCAATTGTTATGAAGAAGGCTTCAGGGCGCCCAAGAAAGTCCAGCAAGCGCCAGGACCGTCTCCTAAAGTTGATTCAGCTACGGGATCGGGGCACCACCAGTACAGAGCTTGCTCAGGAATGGCAGCAGGCAGGTGTGAGTGCATCTGCACGCACAGTGAGGCGAAGACTTTTGGAGGATGGCCTGGTGTCAAGAAGGGCAGCAAAGAAGCCACTTCTCTCCAGGAAAAACAAGGGACAGACTGATATTCTGCAAAAGGTACAGGGATTGGACTGGTGTAAAGTAATTTTCTCTGAATCCCCTTTCTGATTGTTAGGGACATCAGGAAAAAAAGCTTTTTCGGAGAAGACAAGGTGAGCGCTACCATCAGTCCTGTGTCATGCCAACAGTAAAGCATCCTGAGACCATTCATGTGTGGGGTTGCTTCTCAGCCAAGGTTGTGGGCTCACTCACAATTTTGCCTAAGAACACAGCCATGAATAAAGAATGGTACCAACACATCCTCCGAGAGCAACTTCTCCCACCATCCAGGAGCAGTTTGGTGACGAACAATGCCTTTTCCAGCATGATGGAGCACCTTGCAATAAGGCAAAAGTGATAACTAAGGAAACTCCTCAGACCTTAATCCCATTGAGAACTTGTGGTCAATCCTCAAGAGGCGGCTGGACTGACAAACTCCAAGCATTGGTTATGCAAGAATGGGCTGCCATCAGTCACGATGTGGCCCAGAAGTTAATTGACATCATGCCAGGGCGGATTGCAGAGGTCTTGAAAAAGAAGGGTCAACACTGCAAATATTGACTCTTTGCATCAACTTCATGTAATTGTCAATCAAAGCCTTTGACACTTATGAAATGCTTGTAATTATACTTCAGTATTCCATAGTAACATCTGACAAAAATATCTAAAGACACTGAAGCAGCAAACTTTGTGAAAATGTATATTTGTGTCATTCAAAACTTTTGGCCACGACTGTACAATGCCTTCAGAAAGTATTCACACCCTTTTACTTTTTCCACATTTTGTTGTTACAGCCTGAATTTAAAATTGATTAAATTAAAAACATTTCCCGGCCTACACGCTACCCCATAATGTCGAAGTGGACTAATGTTTTTTTAAATGTTTACAAATTAATTAAAAATGAAAAGCTGAAATGTCTTGAGTCAGTAAGTATTCATCCCCTTTGTTATGGCATGCCTAAATAAGTACAGGCGTAAAAATGTGCTTAATAATAATATCTCACAAGTTGCATGGACTCACTCCTGTGTGCAATAATGGTTTTTAACGTGACTTTTGAATTACTATCTCATCCGTACCTGACACATACTATTATCTGTAAGGTCCCCCAGTCGAGCAGTACATTTCAAACACCGATTCAACCACAAAGACCAGGGAGGTTTTCCAATACCTCGCAAAGAAGGGCATCTATTGGTAGATGGGTAAAAAAACAGACATTGAATATCCCTTTGAGCATGGTGAAGTTATTAACTACACTTTGTATGGTATATTAATACACCCAATCACTACAAAGATACAGGCATCCTGACTAATGCAGTTGCCAGAGAGGAAGGAAACTGCTCAGGGATTTCACCATGAGGCCAATGGTGACTTTAAAACAGTGTTTTTAATGGCTGTGATAGGGGGAAAAAATGAGGATGGAGCAACATTCTATTTACTCTACTATACTAACCTAATTGACAGAATGAAAAGTAAGCCTGTACAGAATAAAAATATTCCAAAACACGCATCCTGTTTGCAACAAGTCACTAATGTAATATTGCAAAAAAATGTGGCAAAGCGCACAACTTTTTGTCTTGAATACAAAGTGTTGTGTTTGGGGCAAATCCAACACATGACTGAGAACCACTCTCCATACTGTCAAGCATAGTGGTGGCTGCATCATGTTATGGGTATGTTTGTAATTGTTAAAGACTGGGGAGAAGAAATGGCGCTAAGCACAGGCAAATCCTAGAGGAAAACCTGGTTTAGTCTGCTTTCCACCAGACACTGGAAGATTAATTCACCTTTCAGCAGGACAATAACCTAAAACACAAGACCAAATCTACACGATTTGCTTACCAAGAAGACAGTGAATGTTCCTGAGTGGCCGAGTCACCCTTTGCCTTGATGACAGCATTACACACTCTTGGCATTCTCTCCACCAGATTCATGAGGTAGTCAACTGGAATGCATTTCAACTAATAGTTGTGCCCTTGTTAAAAGTACTTTGTGGAATTTCTTTCTTTCCTTAATGTGTTTGAGCCAATCAGTTGTGTTGTGACACGGTAGGGGTGGTATACAGAAGATAGCCCTATTTGGTAAAATACCGTGGACATATGGCAAGAACAGCTCAAATAAGCTAAGAGAAACAACATTCTGTCATTACTTGAAGACATGAAGGTCAGTCAATGCGGAAAATGTCAAGAACTTTTAATGTTTCAAGTGCAGTCGCAAAAAACATCAAGCGCTATGATGAAACTGGCTCTCAAAAGGACCGCCACAGGAAAGGAAGACCCAGAGTTAGCTCTGCTGCAGAGGATAAGTTCATTAGAGTTACCAGCCTCAGAAATTGCAGCCCAAATAAATGCTTCACAGAGTTCAAGTAACAGACACATCTCAACATCAACTGTTCAGAGGAGACTGCGTGAATCAGGCCTTCATGGTCGAATTGGTGCAAATAAACCACTACTAAAGGACCCCAATAAGAAGCTGAGACTTGCTTGGGCCAAGAAACACGAGCAATGGACATTAAACCGGTGGAAATCTGTCCTTTTGTCTGATTAGTCCAAATTTGAGATTTTTGGTTCCAACCACCGTGTCTTTGTGAGACGCAGAGTAGGTGAACGGATGATCTCCACATATGTGTTTCCCACTGTGAAGCATGGAGGAAGAGGTGTTGGGGTGCTTTGCTGGTGACACTGTCAGTGATTTATTTAGAATTCAAGGCACACTTAACCAGCATGGCTACCACAGCATTCTGCAGTGATACGCCATCCCATCTGGTTTGTGCTTAGTGGGACTAGCATTTGTTTTTCAACAGGACAATGACCCAACACACCTCCAGGCTGTCTAAGGGATATTTGACCAAGAAGGAGAGTGATGGAGTGCTGCATCAGATGACCTGTCCTCCACAATCACCCGACCTCAACCCAATTGAGATGGTTTGGGATAAGTTGGACCGCAGAATGAAGGAAAAGCAGCCATCAAGTGCTCAGCATATGTGGAAACTCCTTCAAGACTGTTGGAAAAGCATTCTAGGTGAAGCTGGTTGAGAGAATGCCAAGAGAGTGCAAAGCTGTCATCAAGGCAAAGGGTGGCTACTTTGAAGAATCTCAAATATAAAATATATTTTGAGTTGTTTAACACTTCTTTGGGGTACTACATGATTCCATATGTTATTTCATATTTTTGATGTCCACTATTATTCTACAATGTAAAAAAAATAGTTAAAATAAAAAACTCTTGAATGAGTAGGTGTGTCCAAACTTTTGACTGGTACTGTAAATCTGCTTTAGAATCTATGGCAAGACTTGAATGGTTGTCTAGCAAAGATCAACAACCAATTTGACAGAACTTGAAGTATTTGGAGTAGAATGGGCAAATATCTTTCTACCCAGCTGTGCAAAGCTCCTAGAGACTTATGCAGAAAGACTCACAGCTGTAAATGCTGATTAAGATGATTCTAACATGTATTGACTCGGGTATGAATACTTATGAGATATTTCTGTATTTCATTTTCAGTACCTTTTCAAAAATGTCGAAACATGTTTTCACCTGTTTATTTAACCCTTATTTTACCTGGTAAGTTGACAACCTGGGGAATAGTTACAGGGGAGAGGAGGGGGGGTGAATGAGCCAATTGGAACTGATGGGGTATTGTGTGTAGATGGATGAGGAAAAAATAAATACATTTAATCCATTTTGAATTCAGGCTATAACACAACAATGTGGAATAAGTCATGGGGTATGAATACTTTCTGAAAGCACTTTATCTTAACAGATACTTATGTGAAATGTAAAGCCATAAAACATACACTGCTCAAACAAATAAAGGGAACACTTAAACAACACAATGTAACTCCAAGTCAATCACACTTCTGTGAAAACAAACTGTCCACTTAGGAAGCAACACTGATTGACAATAAATTTCACATGCTGTTGTGCAAATTGAATAGACAACAGGTGGAAATTATAGGCAATTAGCAAGACACCCCCAATAAAGGAGTGGTTCTGCAGGTGGTGACCACAGACCACTTCTCAGTTCCTATGCTTCCTGGCGGATGTTTTGGTCACTTTTGAATGCTGGCGGTGCTTTCACTCTAGTGGTAGCATGAGACGGAGTCTACAACCCACACAAGTGGCTCAGGTAGTGCAGCTCATCCAGGATGGCACATCAATGCGAGCTGTGGCAAGAAGGTTTGCTGTGTCTGTCAGCGTAGTGTCCAGAGCATGGAGGCGCTACCAGGAGACAGGCCAGTACATCAGGAGACGTGGAGGAGGCCGTAGGAGGGCAACAACCCAGCAGCAGGACCGCTACCTCCGCCTTTGTGCAAGGAGGAGCACTGCCAGAGCCCTGCAAAATGACCTCCAGCAGGCCACAAATGTGCGTGTGTCTGCTCAAACGGTCAGAAACAGACTCCATGAGGGTGGTATGAGGGCCCGACGTCCACAGGTGGGGTTTGCTTACAGCCCAACACCGTGCAGGACGTTTGGCATTTGCCAGAGAACACCAAGATTGGCAAATTCGCCACTGGCGCCCTGTGCTCTTCACAGATGAAAGCAGGTTCACACTGAGCACGTGACAGACGTGACAGAGTCTGGAGACGCCGTGGAGAACGTTCTGCTGCCTGCAACATCCTCCAGCATGACCGGTTTGGAGGTGGGTCAGTCATGGTGTGGGGTGGCATTTCTTTGGGGGGCCGCACAGCCCTCCATGTGCTCGCCAGAGGTAGCCTGACTGCCATTAGGTACCGAGATGAGATCCTCAGACCCCTTGTGAGACCATATGCTGGTGCGGTTGGCCCTGGGTTCCTCCTATTGCAAGACAATGCTAGACCTCATGTGGCTGGAGTGTGTCAGCAGTTCCTGCAAGAGGAAGGCATTGATGCTATGGACTGGCCCGCCCGTTCCCCAGACCTGAATCCAATTGAGCACATCTGGGACATCATGTCTCGCTCCATCCACCAACGCCACGTTGCACCACAGACTGTCCAGGAGTTGGGGGATGCTTTAGTCTAGGTCTGGGAGGAGATCCCTCAGGAGACCATCCGCCACCTCATCAGGAGCATGCCCAGGCGTTGTAGGGAGGTCATACAGGCACATGGAGGCCACACACACTACTGAGCCTCATTTTGACTTGTTTTAAGGACATTACATCAAAGTTGGATCAGCCTGTAGTGTGGTTTTCCACTTTAATTTTCAGTGTGACTCCAAATCCAGACCTCCATGGGTTGATACATTTGATTTCCATTGATTATTTTTGTGTGATTTTGTTGTCAACACATTCAACTATGTAAAGAAAAAAGTGTTTAATAAGATTATTTATTTCATTCAGATCTAGGATGTGTTGTTTAAGTGTTCCCTTTATTTTTTTGAGCAGTATATTTCAAGTGGTAATGGCTTTTGACTGTCTCCTTCACCTCAAACAAGTGTATGTTTTTATAACAACGAAGCGCTGTGGGGTAGACCAGAGAGGGAGCCAGATTAGAGTCCAAGTAGTTTTTCTTATTGGGGGATGCTAACAACAGCCTTCAGTCATACGGTCACCATGGCAACGGTCCAGAGAGTTTTCTGTAATTGCGAGATGAAAGGTTTGGGTCCACTCCACTGTGGAGGGCACTCAATCCCAACCAGCTCTGTGAGGTCATAAGACTGACTACTTCTTCAGCCAGGGATAAACACTTCCCATGTTAAATACAGCAAAGCAAAACGACGTTGGATTTCAGCTGACATCATTCGTATGGGCGCCATTTTTTTTGCTTTGTTTGCCTTATTACAAACCTAAAGGAGGCACTGTCCAAAATTGTTGAAATTTAAAAAAAATCGGCTTGGAACGTGTATTTTCTTTAGTATGTCATCCAGCTAATTCTCCATAACAGCCACTGTTCTGAGTTGGCCTAGGGTCAGATTAGTACAGCAACCTTTTTCAGAAGAAGGAGAAATGACATGCTCTGTGAGAAGATTTGTCTTTTTTTCTCTCTGACTGTTATTGTTCTGGCCTCTTGTATCCAGGTCACAGGGAGAACTGTGTTCCTGGCTGCGCCCTCAGGTCACTGAAAGGACTCTCTTGAGCTCAGAGACTAAGTATATATGATTTTGTAGCTAATGAACAGTTGATTGTTGTGGTAAGTTTACTGAAATGGGATCTTTAGTTTTTGTTGTATATGCAGTCAACCTTTCTCTGACTAGAATGAACCACATACACATATCAGATCCAGGTTTCAACAAGGTAACACTTTGAGAATAGAGTAAATGTGTGTGAAGTTGCTCAGATGCAAATTGTTCAGTTAAAGCAGCAATCCGTAGTTAAACAATGATAAAGCATTTTCCAGCCCATGTTTAGGTAAAAAGATTAGAAATGTAACTACTCAAATTCATAGACAGAGCTATGGATGCAAGGACTGACCATTCATGATATCACAATTATAGTTTTAACCATGTTCTTTAAAAAACAATTTACATTTACTTTATTTACTTACATTGGAGTCAAACAAGCTCATTATTTTCAGTTCTGATGTGGTACGACAGTTGAACTAAGGTCATGAGGCATTTATATGTTCTTCCTTAATCTATGGGTACATATCATTCATTTATAAAGCCAAAAAATAAATAAAAAAGATGTATATTTCACCTTTATTTAACCAGGTAGGCAAGTTGAGAACAAGTTCTCATTTACAATTGCGACCTGGCCAAGATAAAGCAAAGCAGTTTGACACATACAACAACACAGAGTTACACATGGAGTAAAACAAACATACAGTCAATAATATAGTAGAAAAATAAGTCTATATACAAAGTGAACAAATGAGGTGAGATAAGGGAGGTGAAGGCAAAAAAGGCCATGGTGGCGAAGTAAATACAATATAGCAAGTAAAACACTTGAATAGTAAATTTGCAGTGGAAGAAAGTGCAAAGTAGAAATAGAAATAATGGGGTGCAAAGGAGCTAAATAAATAAATAAATACAGTAGAGGAAGAGGTAGTTGTTTGGGCTAAATTTTAGATGGGCTATGTACAGGTTTAGTAATCTGTGAGCTGCTCTGACAGCTGGTGCTTAAAGCTAGTGAGGGAGATAAGTGTTTCCAGTTTTAGAGATTTTTGTAGTTCGTTCCAGTCATTGACAGCAGAGAACTGGAAGGAGTGGTGAACGAAGGAGGAATTGGCTTTGGGGGGGACCAGAGAGATATACCTGCTGGAGCGCGTGCTACAGGTGGGTGCTGCTATGGTGACCAGCAAGCTGAGATAAGCGGGAACTTTACCTAGCAGGGTCTTGTAGATGACCTGGAACCAGTGGGTTTGGCGACGAGTATGAAGTGAGGGCCAGCCAACGAGAGCGTACAGGTCGCAGTGGTGGGTAGTATATGGGGCTTTGGTGACAAAACGGATGGCACTGTGATAGACTGCATCCAATTTATTGATTAGGGTATTGGAGGCTATTTTGTAAATGACATCGCCGAAGTCGAGGATCGGTAGGATGGTCAGTTTTACGAGGGTATGTTGGGTAGCATGAGTGAAAGATGCTTTGTTGCGAAATAGGAAGCCAATTGTAGATTTAACTTTGGATTGGAGATGTTTGATGTGAGTCTGGAAGGAGAGTTTACAGTCTAACCAGACACCTAGGTATTTGTAGTTGTCCACATATTCTAAGTCAGAACCATCCAGAGTAGTGATGCTGGATGGGCGGGCAGGTGCAGGCAGCGATCGGTTGAAGAGCATGCATTTAGTTTTATTTGTATTTAAGAGCAGTTGGAGGCCATGGAAGGAGAGTTGTATGGCATTGAAGCT
The DNA here is from genome assembly GCF_901001165.1 of Salmo trutta. Classification (NCBI taxonomy): domain Eukaryota; kingdom Metazoa; phylum Chordata; class Actinopteri; order Salmoniformes; family Salmonidae; genus Salmo; species Salmo trutta. Next base: position 28,285,109 of record NC_042980.1, on the reverse strand, counting down.
CATCTGGAGGGTAGTTAACACAGTGTCCAAAGAAGGGCCATAAGTATACAGAATGGTGTTGTCTGCGTAGAGGTGGATCAGAGACTCACCAGCAGCAAGAGCAACATCATTGATGTATACAGAGAAAAGAGTCGGCCCAAGAATTGAACCCTGTGGCACCCCCATAGAGACTGCCAGAGGCCAGGACAACAGGCCCTCCGATTTGACACACTGAACTCTAACAGAGAAGTAGATGGTGAACCAGGCAAGGCAATCATTTGATTGCCTTGCCAGATTTTGCAGCTCTTTCAGAACATCAGCTGACTAGATTTTGGGAGAAGGAGAAATGGGGAGGGCTTGGGCGAGTTGCTGTGGGGGGTGCAGTGCTGTTGACCGGGGTAGCCAGGTGGAAAGCATGGCCAGCCGTAGAAAAATGCTTATTGAAATTCTCAATTATAGTGGATTTGTCGGTGGTGACAGAGTTTCCTATCCTCAGTGCAGTGGGCAGCTGGGAGGAGGTGCTCTTATTCTCCAAGGACTTTACAGTGTCCCAGAACTTTTTTGAGTTTATGTTGCAGGAAGTAATTTTCTGCTTAAAAAAGCTAGCCTTGGCTTTTCTAACTGCCTGTGTATATTTGTTTCTAACTTCCCTGAAAGGTTGCATATTACGGGGGCTGTTCGATGCTAATGCAGAACGCCACAGGATGTTTTTGTGTTGGTTAAGGGCAGTCAGGTCTGGAGAGAACCAAGGGCTATATCTGTTCCTGGTTCTACATTTCTTGAATGGGGCATGCTTATTTAAGATGGTGAGGAAGGCATTTAAAAAAATTAACCAGGCATCCTCTACTGAAGGGATGAGGTCAATATCCTTCCAGGATACCCGGGCCAGGTCGACTAGAAAGGACTGCTCGCTGAAGTGTTTTAGGGAGCGTTTGACAGTGATGAGTGGAGGTCATTTCACCTCTGACCCATTAAGGATGCAGGCAATGAGGCAGTGATTGCTGAGATCTTCGTTGAAAACAGCAGAGGTATATTTAGAGGGAAAGTTGGTTAGGATGATATCTATGAGGGTGCCCGTGTTTACGGCTTTGGGGTGGTACCTGGTTGGTTCATTGATAATTTGTGTGAGATTGAGGGCATCAAGCTTAAATTGTAGGATGGCTGGGGTGTTAAGCATGTCCCAGTTTAGGTCACCTAGCAGCATGAGCTCTGAAGATAGATGGGGGGTAATCAGTTCACATATGGTGTCCAGAGCACAGCTGGGGGCAGAGGGTGGTCTATAGCAGGTGGCAACGGTGAGAGACTTGTTTTTAGAGAGGTGTATTTTTAAAAGTAGAAGTTCAAATTGTTTGGGTACAGACATGGATAGTAGGACAGAACTCTGCAGGCTATCTCTGCAGTAGATTGCAACACCGCCCCCTTTGGCAGTTCTATCTTGTCTGAAAATGTTGTAGTTAGGGATGGAGATTTCAGAGTTTTTGGTGGTCTTCCTAAGCCAGGATTCAGACACGGCTAGGACATCCGGGTTGGCTGAGTGTGCTAAAGCTGTGAATAAAACAAACTTAGGGAGGAGGCTTCTAATGTTAACATGCATGAAACCAAGGCTATTACGGTTACAGAAGTCATCAAAAGAGAACCAGAACAGCAATGGACAAGGCATATTGACATTAAGGAGAGGCATGCTTAGCCAAGTGATCAAAAGGGACCAGTGAGTAGTGAGGTCGGTTGCGGTCATGTCGATTCAGACAAAAATGAATGTAGCAACTGCAGATTGCCTCTTTAAACAGTCATTGCCACTGTCACGTTTTTGCTGGAGACCGTCCTTGACACAACCTCTCCCAGGTTTGATGTGGAGACAAGGCACGCCTTTGTGGGTGACCACTCTGGTCAGGTGACCATCCTGAAGCTGGAGCAGGACAGCTGTAGTCTGGTCACCACCTTCAAAGGACACACAGGTACTACTACTACATCCCACATTGGAACACAACACTCGTCCCCTACTATCCCATCCTCCACCAGCCTTAAAACTCCAGCTGGGGGGGTTCGCCCTTTTTGGACTACTCCATTGGTTCATTGTGGAAGCCAAATAAAGTGACCCTAAATATTTGAAAGAAAACAAAATACTATTTTAAACCCAGGTCTGGAAAAATCATGTAGATTTTACAAGTAGGTCTGTTACCCACTGACTGTCCCTCCCGACCACTCGATCCCCTGCCAGCAATGACAGAGCTAATGAGCTGTGTGAGATATACAACCCGGAGGACAACCCTCACAGCTATTTACAAACCATATGTTCTGATCTGGGGTCAGCTGTTGTAGCATAGTCACATCTCCTCCTTCCTATATTGACAGAAGCGCGTGTGACTGACAACTGCTGACAGCACCACTATTCCAGGCCTGTCTCTTATCAGTAGAGTTACACATTAGGGTTGAATATTTTCCCTGTATTTTACAAATGTTCCATCCTGAGAATAAATCACTTTTCTCCTGGGTAACCAAGTATTTCCCTACATAACCGGAAGTGTCATTCAAAAGCATTATGAAGCATATAAATATGTCTGGGTTTTATTAGGGCTTTGATCAGCATGAAATTTATACCTTTCATAATACACTACTCAAAAAAATAAAGGGAACACTTAAACAACACAATGTAACTCCAAGTCAATCACACTTCTGTGAAATCAAACTGTCCACTTAGGAAGCAACACTGATTGACAATACATTTCACATGCTGTTGTGCAAATGGAATAGACAACAGGTGGAAATTATAGGCAGTTAGCAATACACCCCCAATAAAGGAGTGGTTCTGCAGGTGGGGACCACAGACCACTTCTCAGTTCCTATGCTTCCTGGCTCATGTTTTGGTCACTTTTGAATGCTGGCGGTGCTTTCACTCTAGTGGTAGCATGAGACGGAGTCTACAACCCACACAAGTGGCTCAGGTAGTGCAGCTCATCAAAGATGGCACATCAATGCGAGCTGTGGCATGAAGGTTTGCTGTGTCTGTCAGCGTAGTGTCCAGAGCATGGAGGCGCTACCAGGAGACAGGCCAGTACATCAGGAGACGTGGAGGAGGCCATAGGAGGGCAACAACCCAGCAGCAGGACCGCTACCTCCGCCTTTGTGCAAGGAGGAGCAGGAGAAGCACTGCCAGAGCCCTGCAAAATGACCTCCAGCAGGCCACAAATGTGCATGTGTCTGCTCAAACGGTCAGAAACAGACTCCATGAGGGTGGTATGAGGGCCCAATGTCCACAGGTGGGGGTTGTGCTTACAGCCCAACACCATGCAGGACGTTTGGCATTTGCCAGAGAACACCAAGATTGGCAAATTCGCCACTGGCGCCCTGTGCTCTTCACAGATGAAAGCAGGTTCACACTGAGCACGTGACAGAGTCTGGAGACGCTGTGGAGAACGTTCTGCTGCCTGCAACATCCTCCAGCATGACCGGTTTGGCGGTGGGTCAGTCATGGTGTGGGGTGGCATTTCTTTGGGGGGCCGCACAGCCCTCCATGTGCTCGCCAGAGGTAGCCTGACTGCCATTAGGTACCGAGATGAGTTCCTCAGACCCCTTGTGAGACCATATGCTGGTGCGGTTGGCCCTGGGTTCCTCCTAATGCAAGACAATGCTAGACCTCATGTGGCTGGAGTGTGTCAGCAGTTCCTGCAAGAGGAAGGCATTGATGCTATGGACTGGCCCGCCCGTTCCCCAGACCTGAATCCAATTGAGCACATCTGGGACATCATGTCTCGCTCCATCCACCAACGCCACATTGCACCACAGACTGTCCAGGAGTTGGCGGATGCTTTAGTCCAGGTCTGGGAGGAGATCCCTCAGGAGACCATCCGCCACCTCATCAGGAGCATGCCCAGGCGTTGTAGGGAGGTCATACAGGCACGTGGAGGCCACACACACTACTGAGCCTCATTTTGACTTGTTTTAAGGACATTACATCAAAGTTGGATCAGCCTGTAGTGTGGTTTTCCACTTTAATTTTGAGTGTGACTCCAAATCCAGACCTCCATGGGTTGATAAATTGGATTTCCATTAATAATTTTTTTGTGATTTTGTTGTCAGCACATTCAACTATGTAAAGAAAAAAGTATTTAATAAGATTATTTTTTTGATTCTGATCTAGGATGTGTTGTTTGTGTTCCCTTAATTTTTTTTGAGCAGTATATTTCCCCTAATGATATTAGCCTACCTCTTTCTCTCTCTGTTGCTTTATTCCTTCGTCGCTTTCAACATTTAAATGAAATACATTTCGTTGTCCTTATCTTCATCATTCTAATGGGGTCTTTGAATAATATAGGACTAGTATTAGATGCAGAAGGCTTTCACTTGTCTTCATGAAGATTGAATGGTTATGGGTCTGAATAAATAACTGTTATAGCCTACCACCATCATGCGTTCACACTTCTTTCTAACTACCCATGAGTTATATTGGCTGTTGTATTTAACATTCAGCAAAAAACAGCTTGCATCTCTCCTCGAATAGTCTATTGGTATAAGAAATGCTAAAGAAGTTATGTCCCGCAAGCGATTCTAGTCTAGCTGTTCCTGCATGGGACTCCAAGAGTTAAGGAGTGTTTTTTAAGGAGAGGCCAGCAGAGCACAGGAGCTTCCGTTGTGCGCAAGAGACAGAGGCTATAAGTTAGAAGCTTATAATGCATAACCCATTAATTAGTTCAACATAAGGCTAATACATTGAATTTATTACCTGAAAGAGTAGGCTAGGATACAGTGGTTTCTGAAAGTATTCAAACCCCTGGACTTTTTCCACATTTTGTTAGGTTACAGCCTTATTCTAAAATGATGAGGGGAAAAAACGATTTAATACAATCTACACACAATACCCCATAATGACAAAGCAAAAACATTTTTTTGTTGCAATTTTTGCTAATTTATATACTTTTTTAAAAACTGATATCACATTCACATAAGTATTCAGACGCTTTACTCAGTACTTTGTTAAAGCACATTTTGGCAGCGATTTCAGCCTCGTGTCTTCTTGGGTATGACGCTACAAGCTTGGACCACCTGTATTTGGGGAGTTTCTCCCATTCTTCTCTGCAGATCCTCTCAAGCTCTGCACAGCTATTTTCAGGTCTCTCCAGAGATGTTCGATTGGGTTCCAGTCTGGGCTCTGGCTGGGCCACTCGAGGATATTCAGAGACATGTCCCAAAGTCACTCTGGCATTGTCTTGGCTGTGTGCTTAGTGTCGTTCACCTTTTGGAAGGTGAACCTTCGCACCAGTCTGAGGTCCTGAGCACTCTGGAGCAGGTTTCCATCAAGGATCTCTCTGTAATTTGCTCCGTTCATCTTTGCCTTGATCCTGACTAGTCTCCCAATCCCTGCCGCTGAAAAACATCCCCACAGCATGATGCTGCCACCACCATGCTTCACCGTAGGGATGGTGCCAGGTTTCTTCCAGACGTGACACTTGGCATTCAGGCCAAAGAGTTAAATCTTGGTTTCATCAAAACAGAAAATCTTGTTTCTCATGGTCTGAGAGTCTTTAGGTGACTTTTGGCAAACTCCAAGTGGGCTGTCATGTGCCTTTTACTCTTTTACTGAGGATTGGCTTCTGTTTAGCCACTCATAAAGGCCTAATTTGTGGAGTGCTGCAGAAATGGTTGTCCTTCTGGAATGTTCTCCCATCTCCACAGAGGGAATCTAGAGCTCTGTCAGAGTGACCATCGGGTTCTTGGTCACCTCCTTGACCAAGGCCCTTCTCCCCCGATTGCTCAGTTTGGCCCGGGCGGCCAGCTCTAGGATAGAGTCTTGGTGGTTCCAAACTTCTTTCAGTTAAGAATGATGAGGCCACTGTGTTCTTGGAGACCTTCAATACTGCATAAATGTTTCTGTGCCCTTCCCCACATCTGTGCCTCGACACAATCCTGTCTTGGAAGTCTACGAACAATTCCTTCGTTTTTACTTTGTCATTATGGGTTTTTGTGTGTAGATTGAGGAGGAAAAAAAATATTTTATACATTTAGAATAAGGCTGTAACATAACAAAATGTGGAAAAAGTCAAGGGGTCTAAAATTATTTTCAAATGCACTGTATAGAGTAGAGGTCGACCGATTTTTTAATGATTTTTCATCGCCGATACTGATCAATCGGCCGACTAAAAAAAATTTACAAAAAATAATAACCTATAAATTACAAAAAAAATTATATAAATAAAGAAAAAAGTAAAATATTATATATATATATATTTGTTATATATATGTGTATGTATGTATGTATATATATATATATATATATGTATATATATATGTATGTATGTATGTATGTATGTGTATATATATATTATATATATATATATATATATATATATATGTGTGTAATAATGACAATTACAACAATACTGAATGAACACTTTTATTTTAACTTAATATAATACATCAATAAAATCTATTTAGTCTCAAATAAATAATGTAACATTTTCGGTTGTAGTTATTTTTGGAATTATAGGACTATTTCTCTCTATACCATTTGTATTTCATATACCTTTGACTATTGGATGTTCTTATAGGCACTATAGTATTGCCAGCCTAATCTCGGGAGTTGATAGGTTGGAAGTCTTAAACAGCGCAATGCTTGAAGCACAGTGAAGAGCTGTTTGAGTGAATGCTTACGAGCCTGCTGCTGCCTACCACCGCTCAGTCAGACTGCTCTATCAAATATGAAATCATATACTTAATTATAATATAATAACACACAGAAATACGAGCCTTAGGTCATTAATTTGGTCAAATCCGGAAACTATCATTTCGAAAACAAAATGTTTATTCTTTCAGTGAAATACGGAACCGTTCCGTATTTTATCTAACGGGTGGCGTCCCTAAGTCTAAATATTGCTGTTACATTGCAGAACCTTCAATGTTATGTCATAATTATGTACAATTCTGGCAAATTAATGGTCTTCACACAGTTCGCAACGAGCCAGGCAGCCCAAACTGCTGCATATACCCTGACTCTGCTTGCACAGAATGCAAGTGAAGTGACACAATTTCCCTAGTTAAAATAAATGTATGTTAGCAGGCAATATTAACTAAATATGCAGGTTTAAAAATATGTACTTGTGTATTGATTTTAAGAAAGCATTTATGGTTAGGTACACATTGATGCAACGACAGTGCTTTTTTCGCAAATGCGCTTAAATCATCACCCGTTTGGCGAAGTAGGCTATGATTCGTTGATAAATTAACAGGCACCGCATCAATTATATGCAACGCAGGACAAGCTAGATAAACTAGTAATATCATCAACTGATTTAACTAGAGATTTATGTTAAGATTGATTGTTTAATGCTAGCTAGCAACTTACCTTGGCTCCTTGCTGCACTCATGTAACAGGTAGTCAGCCTGCCACACAGTCTCCTTGTGGAGTGTAACCTTTCGGTTACTAGTCCAACACTCTAACCACTAGGCTACGCTGCCGCCCCTGTTAGCATAGGGTTATACTGTATATCAATCTAGACCAGGATAAAAAAAATAATGGAGTTGATAGAGAGACTGCTGGAGTGTGCTCGCTGTGCACTGATTTAAACCGGCGATATTCGAGTGAAAGGCTGTTTTAAATCTCTGCAGCTGCAATAAAAAATGTTATGTTTACAATTGAAAAAACAAGGTAACCCTGAAAGTCAGATGGAGATTGTTAAGATGGCGCTGGAGGGGATGGCTGTTTCATGGGTTCTTAACCAACCGTGCTATTTTGTTTGATTTTTGCATTGTTTGTAACTTATTTTGTACATAATGTTGCTGCTCCCGTCTCTTATGACCGAAAAGAGCCTCTGGACATCAGAACAGCGATTACTCACCTTGAACTGGACGAATACTTTGTCTTAAATGAGTCGGACAAGAGGGATTTAATCAAGACACCTGAACAGGCCCTCATCCGTCATTTGCAGGAGAAATAGACAGAGGTTTTGTAGAAGGAGATCGGGGTGCCTTGTGAGGATCCGGCGATGAGTGGCTAATCTGCCTTTGCCATCAGTACTACATATTATTTTTTGTCTTTTTAGTATTTTTTATTTTATAAAACATATTTTTTTTGTGGGTGGATCAGCTTTGATATTGCAGATGGTTGCTTCCATCAATGTAATTGTCTGCATCATTTCCAATCCCCCATATATTTTTTGTGGTAAATATATACACACACACTACCATTCAAAAGTTTGGGGTCACTTAGAAATGTCCTTGTTTTTGAAGGCAGAGTTCCTCTGTCCAGTGTCTGTGTTCTTTTGCCCATCTTAATCTTTTCTTTTCATTGGCCAGTCTGAGATATGGCTTTTTCTTTGCAACTCTGCCTAGAAGGACAGCATCCCGAGTCGCCTCTTCACAGTTGACGTTGAGACTGGTGTTTTGCGTGTACTATTTAATGACGCTGCCAGTTGAGGACTCAATTACCTTGACTAACCAGTACCCACTGTATATAGCCTCTCTATTGTTATTTTACTGCTGCTCTTTAATTATTTCTAAATTTAATTTTTTTTGTATTTTATTTTTTATAAAACTGCATTGTTGCTTAAGGGCTTGTAAGTAAGCATTTCACTATAAGGTGCATTTCACTACACCTGTTGTATTCGGCGCATGTGACAAGTAAAATGTGATTTTATTTGGAGATGGGTAAATTAGACACGCATTCTGTCTTTAGATTACTGTAGCATAGGCTATGCTGCAGCAAATGTAGGCCTACCTGTCACAAGAAAAAGAAGTGACCGTGTTGGAATGATAGGTCTACATGCATTGTGAACTGCGCTTCATACTGCGATGGGTCTGTCCCCACTCTGAGCGTTGATTCAGCATGCAGAGGTGGTAGAGAAGCCAGATTTAGACATCGCATATAATTGAACTGTTCCATTTCACGCCATGCTGTTCATATAAATAATTTATTATAATTTACCGGTTTCTCTCAGTTATTTATTCCGGGAAAAGGGAGTGGTTTTGGGCGGTAAATCTCGGTAACCGGGTTCTCGCCATTCAACCCTATTACACGTTTGCCATTATGCAATTATCTGCCTGTTAAACACACCTGAACATAAGTAAGAATTAAACACGAGGGTGCTCAAGCATATGTTTATTACAAGAAACACATCTAACTGACCTTGAACATGAAAAATTACAAATAAAGTGAATAGGCCAATTTTACTATTCTTCCTTTAACTCCCAAGAGCAGAGGGGTTGCCATCCTCAAAAAATAAACACTATTTAAACTTTTTTTTTTTAAGACAGAAGGGCACTTCATCTTAATTCATGGTACAATCAACAATCAATCATACACCATACTGAATTTATATGGTCCCAATACTGGCTGTCCTCAATTTTTGTATTTAATCTTCAAGCATTTACAAGAATTCTAATTGGGAACTTTAACACTGTTCTTGACCCACTAGTTGACAGATCCCATGGCACATGCATTCAACAAGCGCCCCAGGACCATTAAAGACTACATGATAGAACAAGGTATGGGGGATATTTGGCACCTCTTCAATCCAGACGAGAGAGTATACCTATTTCTCACCTCATCATAAAACGTATTCCCGTATAGACCTTTTCATCAGTAATGCATCTTTGATGTCCCAAATGTCCAATGCTACGATGGGAAACTGCTAAAGTTGTACTTAGAGTAAAAATGATCTCATTCTGCTCAGCAAAGAAGGAAAATAAAATAGGAACTTGAGAAAAATGTCAATGCTCTTGATACCCTCCTTGCATCCATTCAAACCAATGATATTCCTAAGCGACTATTACAGGCCAGACTCAAACTTAATTAAGTTCTTATTTCAGCAGAAACAGGCGTTTAGTTATAAGAACACAACAAAATAGCCATGAACTCAGGAATAAGTCTGACAAGTTCTTGCTCTCGAACAATTAACACATTCTGTAGTATCTCAGGATATAAGATTAACTGGGGCAAATCAGAGATCCTCCCTATAAATCTATTTTATTGGGACTCTAGACAAAAATGTCCCCTTCAGATGGTCATCTCAAGGCATTAAATATCTCTGAGTACAAGTACCACACAGGCTAGATAAATTGTTTGAATATAATTTCCCTCAACTATTGAGACAGAGAAAGGCTAGAATTAAACTTAATATATTACAATACTGTAAACCCAATGGCAGACTAGCAGCACCAGACTTTCTAAATTATTATTTGGCCTTTGAAATTCAAATCAAATCAAATGTATTTATATAGCCCTTCGTATATCAGCTGAAATCTCAAAGTGCTGTACAGAAACCCAGCCTAAAACCCCAAACAGCAAGCAATGCATGTGAAAGAAGCACGGTGGCTAGGAAAAACTCCCTAGGAAAAACTCCCTAGAAAGGCCCAAAACCTAGGAAGAAACCTAGAGAGGAACCAGGCTATGAGGGGTGGCCAGTCCTCTTCTGGCTGTGCCGGGTGGATATTATAACAGAACATGGTCAAGATGGTAAAATGTTCATAAATGACCAGCATGGTCAAATAATAATAATCATTGTAGTTGTCGAGGGTGCAACAAGCACGTCCGGTGAACAGGTCAGGGTTCCGTAGCCGCAGGCAGAACAGTTGAAACTGGAGCAGCAGCATGGCCAGGTGGACTGGGGACAGCAAGGAGTCATCATGCCAGGTAGTCCCGAGGCATGGTCCTAGGGCTCAGGTCCTCCGAGAGAAAGAAAGAAAGAAAGAGAGAATTAGAGAGAGCATATTTAAATTCACACAGGACACCGGATAAGACAAGAGAATACTCCAGATGTAACAGACTGACCTTAGCCCCCCGGCACATAAACTACTGCAGCATAAATACTGGAGGCTGAGACAGGAGGGATCAGAAGACACTGTGGCCCCATCCAATGATACCCCCGGACAGGGACAAACAGGCAGGATATAACCCCACCCACTTTGCCAAAGCACAGCCCCCACACCACTAGAGGGATGTCTACAACCACCAACTTACCGTCCGAAGACAAGGCCGAGTATAGCCCACAAAATCTCCACCATGGCACAACCCAAGGGGGGGCACCAACCCAGACAGGAAGACCACGTCAGTGACTCAACCCACTCAAGTGACGCACCCCTCCCATGGACGGCATGGAAGAACACCAGTAAGTCAGTGACTCAGCCCCTGTAATAGGGTTAGAGGCAGAGAATCCCAGTGGAAAGAGGGGAACTAATTAATAACATAGCCAAATGACCCAATTATCGAAGTGTAAACTCTCCTTCCTGGATTGATATAGAAGACTCCTGCGTAAAACCACTTAAGATTCAAAATCTTCCCAATATTTTTCAATCTGTTGAAAACTGCCCTTTTCCAATCCCTTCACATTAAATACACTGGAAGCATGGACAAGCATCCACCAGTTACTTAATAAAGGACATTTAATTTAAGTACTGAACAAAAATATAAAACGCAACATGTAAAGTGTTGGTCCCATGTTTCATGAACTGAAATAAAAGATCCGAGAAGTTTTCCATACGTACAAAAAGTGTATTTCTCTCAAATTGTGTGCACAAATTAGTTTACATCTCTGTTAGTGAGCATTTATCATTTGCCAAGATAATCCATCCACCTGACAGGTGTGGCATATCAAGAAGCTGATTAAACAACATGATCATTACACAAGTGCACCTTGTACTGGGGACAATAAAAGGCCACTCTAAAATGTAACACAATACAATGCCACAGATGTCTCCAGGTTTTGAGGGAGCATGCAATTGGCATGCTGACTTCAGGAATGTCCACCAGAGCTGTTGCCAAATAATTTAATGTTAATTTCTCTACCGTAAGCCGCCTCCAACGCTGTTTTAGAGAATTTTGCAGTATGGCCAACTGGCCTCATAACCGCAGACCTCATGTAACCAGCCCAGGACCACCATATTCGGCTTCTTTACATGCAGGATCGTCTGAAACCATCCACCCGGTCAGCTGATAAAACTGAGGACTATTTCTGTCTCTAATAAAGCCCTTTTGTGGGGAAAAACTCATTCTGATTGGGTGGGCCTGGCTCCCCATGGCTGCGCCCCTGCCCAGTCATGACATCTATTGATTAGGGCCTAATTCATTTATTTCAATTGACTCATTTCCTTCTATGAACTATAACTCAGTAAAATCGTTGACATTGTTGCATGTTGCGTTTTATATTTTTGTTCAGTATAGATACAGAAAAGGATTCATTTGAATAGCTCCTCAAGTGTTCAGTACTTACAGATTAAACAGCTACTTAAATCTAAATCGCAATTCAATCCGAAGCAACAACATATCTCAGAGCTAAGCCGATTGCTCTTAGACAACCCAAGTTCAATAAATATTACTTCCAAAATGTTTCCTCCCTAGAGAAATGGAACCAGCGATTTGGACATCTCCCTTAACAGGGAAGCCCAGAAGAAAGTATTTACCACCGCCCACAGCATCTCATGTAATACGAAAATTAAACTTATCCAGTACAAAGTCCTACATAAATTCCACAATATCTATGGAACTTGGTGGCTGATGGGGCTTGTTGATTCGCTTCTGTGACTTTTCTGCCAAAAACACCTTCCCGACACTCATCTCCATGCGTTCTGGCTTTGTCCCATCATTGAGAATTACTGGAAAAAAGTTCTCAGCATTGTCTGTCATCCTCCATATTACCATGTTTTCATCCCCTTCACTCTGTATACTACACTATTTTGATGATGACGACCCCTGTATTTCTTCTAAGGACTATTTTGATCTCATTAACAATCAGAAAAAAAGTGATACTGTTCAGCTCGAAAAGCAGATCCAATGTTTCAACCATACACTGGCTTAGTTTATGGTCTGACCTAGCCTCACTGGAGATATCCATCTTCAAACTAAATAACAAACTGAAGGACTTTTACACAATCTTGGAACCATTTCTATCCTACACTGCCCCCAGGCAACCCCAAATATGGCACTTCCTACCTAATTATTATATCTCTTCTAACTGGCTACTTATCTACTAGTCTGGTCCTTTGTTGTCCCCTCCCGTCTTGTCCTGTCTGGTCGTCTCTTGTTTTGACTTCTCCCTATTTTCTTTAAATCATTTTTATTTTATTTTTACCCTACTTTTCTGCTCTTTCTTACTTTTTGGTGGTAATTTACTTTCACAATAATAAACAGTTATATGTACATGGGATGGTGGAAGAGCTACGGGACTGGAGTGGGTGTTAAGAGGACAATAGATAATATTTGGTGCCTGGTGTACTGGCTTATATATATATTTGACGTGATGAATTTGCACCATATTTTAAAATTACAAGTAAATAATCAAGTTCTCCTTCTGTTATGGGGGGGTGGATGTGCATTTGCTGTCTTACCAAGAAGTAGAAACTCAGTGAACCGTTTTAGTTTGTTTCTTTAGTTTGTTCCACTTGGTGCAGCCTTGACCAGGTCAAGTTAAAGATCCAGTGGCTGGGAATGTTCGTTATCACCAGCACGATCTAAAGAATGTGTGTTAAGTGTTCTGCTCTCTCTAGGCAACGTGACGGCACTGTGTTGGGACCCGGCCCAGAGAGTGTTGTTCTCTGGCAGCTCAGATCACTCCATCATCATGTGGGACATCGGGGGACGCAAAGGCACCGCCATAGAACTGCAAGGACACAAGTAAGACTTGCACACTGAATGTCAACATGGTCGTCCAATATAGTCTTCAAATGTAATCCCAATGTAGTATTAAAACCTCAATGTATTCATCTGGATGATACAGTCTTAGAAACGGTTGAAATGCCTCTAGTAGTCTCCTAAGGGGCGTTTCTGTTAAGTAATGATCCATAACTTTAGGCTGATACATGTATAGTCATGCAGTTGGAGAAGGTGTCTGAGTCCGCAAAATGGAAAACCGAGAGCACTTGTGGATAGAATGTGTGAAATGTAATCATCAAATCAAGCTTTATATACTGTGTGTGTGTGTGTGTGTGTGTGTGTGTGTGTGTGTGTGTGTGTGTGTGTGTGTGTGTGTGTGTGTGTGTGTGTGTGTGTGTGTGTGTGTGTGTGTGTGTGTGTGTGTGTGTGTTAACTATGCAGTGATAAGGTCCAGGGCCTGTGCTATGCGCCACACACACGTCAACTGATCTCCTGCAGCTCAGACGGCGGCATCGTCATCTGGAACATGGACGTGACCAGACAGGAGGTGAGGGAGGGATGGATTGATAAAGTTAGAGGGATGGAGCAGAAGTAGGGAGGAATTGAAACCTCAAGGCAGTGAGACGGATGGCGGGGGGGTGTGAGAGAGAGACCTGAAACAGACCGAGTGGCTTTAAACCACAGCCATAGATGCACAGACAGAGAGAATGACAAACTGAATGAAAATGTGAATGTTCATGTACTGAATGCAAATGAGGTGTTCAGTGCCAACATGGCAGATAGTTTGCTGAATCTTTGTAGACTACCTATGGCTTTGGTTGGCTCTAACCATCTCTCACTTAGGTTATACCTAAGCACTGATTATGGGTCAGTTCCCTTTATTAACTCCCAAAGGTTAAAGGTTAGGATTGAGAAAGGGAAAGCTGATTCTAGAAAATGACTGTATTCAAGGTCTGTTTTCAACTTGTGTATCTGTGTGTTCCCACAGACCCCAGAGTGGCTGGACAGTGACTCGTGTCAGAAGTGTGAGCAACCATTCTTCTGGAACTTCAAACAGATGTGGGACAGTAAGAAGATCGGCCTGCGCCAGGTACAGTGGGCTCCATACTGTCACTGTCACTCTGGGGTGTAGTTCACCTATTGTCCATAAAAGGGCAGGAGAAGTCCTTATTTTATGTTCTTCCTATGGCATGGTGAAATACAGAAAAACAGCCCTGGTGTGGCCTCATCTGTTTGTGAGTCTACATGAGTGAGATATATGCACATTGTCGTTATCTTCCAGCCGAGTAGGCCCAACCCAAGCCTCAGTATCTCCTATCTCCTCTCCCCCAGCACCACTGCAGGAAGTGTGGGCAGGCTGTGTGTGGAAAGTGCTCTGCCAAGCGCTCCACCATCCCTCTCATGGGCTTCGAGTTCGAGGTGCGGGTGTGTGACAGCTGCCATGAGTCCATCACAGAGGAGGAGTGAGTAACACACACAACTGTGCACAAAAAAGCTAATAACATCAGTGGTGTAAAGTACTTAAGTAGAAATACATGACTTTGCCAAAAGTATGTGGACACCTGCTTGTCGAACATCTCATTTCAAAATCATGGGTATTAATATGGAGTTGGTCCCCCTTTGCTGCTATAACAGCCTCCACTCTTCAGGGAAGGCTTTCAACTAGATATTGGAGCATCCATTCAGCCACAAGAGCGTTAGTGAGGTTGGGCACTGATGTTGGGTGATTACGCCTGGCTCGTAGTCGGCGTTCCATTTCATCCCAAAGGTGTTCGATGGGGTTGAGGTCAGGGCTCTGTACAGGCCAGTCAAGTTCTTCCACACCGATCTCGACAAACCATATCTTTATGGACCTCGCTTTGTGCACGGGGGCATTGTCATGCTGAAACAGGAAAGGGCCTTACCCCAAACTGTTGCCACAAAGTTGGAAGCACAGAATCATCTAGAATGTAATTGAATACTGTAGCGTTAAGATTATGTGTTGGAGTTAGTGTTGGAGTGTATCCCCTGACTATTCTTTAATAAAAATAAAATAGTGCAGTCTGGTTTGCTTAATATAAGGAATTTGAAATTATTAATACTTTTGATACTTATGTATATTTTAGCAATTACATTTACCTTTTGATGCTTAAGTATATTTTAAAAGAAAATACTTATTTAGATAGGTAGCTCTCTATCCACAATATAGCAGAGTATGTAAAGCCATAACACATACTTTTTTTCAGCAACAGATTATGATCGATAATATCGAAAGCTGAACTGAAGTCTTAACAATACAGCTCCCACAATCTTCATATTAATTTCTTTCATCCAATCATCGGTCTTTTGTGTCGGTGTGTCAGTGCTGTACACCGTTCTGTGCCATACATGTTAGACGACCTTCCCCATAAAGCATGCTGCTGTTAATCAGTTTACAGTGAAATAAAATTGTATCTGGTCAAACACCATTTTTTCCAAAAGTTTACTAAGAGCCGGTAGTAGGCTGATTGGTCGGGTGTTTGAACCAGGTAAAGGGTGCTTTGCTCTTCTTGGGTAGCTGAATGATTTTTGCATCTCTCCAGGTCTGAGGTCACACACCTCTTCCACACTCACTTTACAGAATTCAAAATTACAATGCTTGCCTTTCATTATCAGGTCAGTTCTGCATGAATATGAAGACTAAGTTTGTTGTTGGCATGTCATGCCTAACATGCTGACCAAACCGGCCATCGTGCGCACGTTGATTTTGTTCACTCACACCAGAAGCGATCAGGACACGCAGGTTGAAATAGCAAACAAACTCTGAACCAATTATATTAATTTGGGGACAGGTCAAAAAACATTAAACATTTATGGCAATTTAGCTAGCTAGCTTGCTGTTGCTAGCTAATTTATCCTGGTATGTAAACATGGGTTGTTATTTTACCTGAAATGCACAAGGTCCTCAACTCCGACAGTTAATCCACAGGTAAAACGGTCAACCAAATTAGTTTCTCGTCATGTCCCCTCCTTCCTTAAGGCTTATTTTCCTTCTTTGGACTTTATATGGTGGTTGGCAACCAACTTTACAGCATTACTACAACCTACTGGAGTGTGGCTATAAGTTCATCTTTCAATCACCCACATGGGTATTTGCTCCTAAAAACCAATGAGGAGATGGGAGAGGCCGGACTTGCAGCGCGTTGAGCGTCATAAAATAAAACCATTTTTTCTATTTTAGCGCCTGGCCACGCAGACGCTCACTAAGGTGTGCGAGCAGTGTGGGTGCAATGATTGAATAACATGTATGTGTACATTTATTTTGCAACGCTCGCGCACGCGACCCGAGCGCTGTGGTCACCATGTAAGTTTGCTAGTTTGGGCAATGATAAAGTTATTCAAGTAGTAGGCAATATCAGAGGGTTTTGTGATGAATGAGTCATTTGATTCAATGAAGGATGGAGCAGAGTTTGCCTTTTTGCC
Source organism: Salmo trutta (assembly GCF_901001165.1). Classification (NCBI taxonomy): domain Eukaryota; kingdom Metazoa; phylum Chordata; class Actinopteri; order Salmoniformes; family Salmonidae; genus Salmo; species Salmo trutta. Next base: position 28,268,113 of record NC_042980.1, on the reverse strand, counting down.
TAAAATGTCATTTAAGGTACTCCAAAGCTTTTTACCATCATCCTTTATCATTTATCTTTGTTTCGAGGTAGTGTTTCTTATTTTTGATTAGTCACATGACTTCTCAATTTGCAGTATGTTTTCCAATCAGCTGTGCTGCCAGACTTAATTGCCATTCCCTTTTTCCTCGACCCTCTTAACCATATCGTTTTTCAATTCCTCATTAATCCACTGGGATTTAGCAGTTTTGACAGTCAGTTTCTCAATGGCTGAATGCTTATTGGTAACTGGAAGAAGCAATTCCATAAGTGCGGTATCTGGTTGCTCCTCATTAAACACAAAAGACCAGCAAATATTTTTTACATCTTCAACATAGGAATCCCTAGAAAACATTTTGTATGATCTCCTGTACACTTTTTTAAGACCAGCCTTTGGAACTTTGGTTTTTCTAGATATGGCCACTATATTATGATCACTACATCTGATGGGTGTGGATACTGCTTTAGAGCAGATTTCTGCAGCATTAGTAAAGATGTGATCAACACACGTGGATGATTTAGTACCTGTACTGTTTGTAAATATCCTGGTAGGTTGACTAATAACCTGAACCAGATTACAGGCACTGGTTACAGTTTGAAGCTTTCTTGAGTGGACAGCTTGATGAGAACCAGTCAATTTTTAGGTCACCCAGAAAATAGACCTCTGTTGATATCACATACACTTTCAAGCATTTCACGCATGTTATCCAGATACTGACTGTTAGCACTCGGGGGTCCTTATAGCAACTTCCCACAAGAATAGGCTTTAGGTGAGGCAGCTGAAATTATATTAAATCAACAGCATTTGACTTGAGATCCTCTCTAAGCTTTACATGAATATGACTCTGAATATATACAGCAACACCTTCCCCATTGGCATTTCTGTCTCATCTGTAGATGTTATAACCATGTGTTGCTACCATTGTGTCATCAAATGAATTATCTGAGAGTTTCAGAGATACCCAGTATATTTTTTATTTTTTTATTTCACCTTTATTTAACCAGGTAGGCTAGTTGAGAACAAGTTCTCATTTACAACTGCGACCTGGCCAAGATAAAGCGAAGCAGTGTGACAGAGACAACAACACAGAGTTACACATGGAGTAAACAATAAACAAGCCAATAATACAAGCAAGTCAATGACACAGTAGAAAAAAAAGAAAGTCTATATACAGTGTGTGCAAAAGGCATGAGGGGGTAGGCAATAAATAGGCCATAGGAGCGAATAATTACAATTTAGCAGATTAACACTGGAGTGATAAATGAGCATATGATGATGTGCAAGTAGAAATACTGGTGTGCAAAAGAGCAGAAAAGTAAATAAAATAAAAACAGTATGGGGATGAGGTAGGTAGATTGGGTGGGCAATTTACAGATGGACTATGTTCAGCTGCAGCGACCGGTTAGCAGCTCAGGTAGCTGATGTTTAAAGTTGGTGAGGGAAATAAAAGTCTCCAACTTCAGCGATTTTTGCAATTCGTTCCAGTCACTGGCAGCAGAGAACTGGAAGGAAAGGTGGCCAAATGAGGTGTTGGCTTTGGGAATGATCAGTGAGATATACCTGCTGGAACGTGTGCTACGGGTGGGTGTTGTTATCGTGACCAGTGAACTGAGATAAGGCAGAGCTTTACCTAGCATAGACTTATAGATGACCTGGAGCCAGTTGGTCTGGCGACTAATATGTAGCGACATCCAGCCGACTAGAGCATACAGGTCACAGTGGTGGGTGGTATAAGGTGATTTGGTAACAAAACGGATGGCACTGTGATAGACTGCATCCAGTTTGCAGAGTAGAGTAATGGAAGCTATTTTGTAGATGACATCGCCAAAGTCGAGGATCGGTAGGATAGTCCGTTTTACTAGGGTAAGTTTGGCGGCGTGAGTGAAGGAGGCTTTGTTGTGAAATAGAAAGCCGATTCTAGATTTGATTTTGGGTTGGAGATGTTTAATGTGAGTCTGGAAGGAGAGTTTCCAGCCTAACCAGACACCTAGGTATTTATAGTTGTCCACATATTCTAGGTCAGAACCGTCCAGGGTGGTGATGCTAGTCGGGCGGGCAGGTGCGGGCAGCGAACGGTTGAAAAGCATGCATTTGGTTTTACTAGTGTTTAAGAGCAGTTGGAGGCCACGGAAGGAGTGTTGTATGGCATTGAAGCTCGTTTGGAGGTTTGTTAGCACAGCGTCCAAGGAGTATACAGAATGGTGTCGTCTGCGTAGAGGTGGATCAGGGAATCGCCCGCAGCAAGAGCGAGATCATTGATATATACAGAGAAAAGAGTTGGCCCGAGAATTGAACCCCATAGAGACTGCCAGAGGTCCGGACAACATGCCCTCCGATTTGACACACTGAACTCTGTCTGCCAAGTAGGTGGTGAACCAGGTGAGGCAGTCATTAGAGAAACCAAGGCTATTGAGTCTGCCGATAAGAATACGGTGATTGACAGAGTCGAAAGCCTTGGCCAGGTCGATGAAGACGGCTGCACAGTACTGTCTTTTATCGATGGCGGTTATGATATTGTTTAGTACCTTGAGCGTGGTTGAGGTGCACCCGTGACCGGCTCGGAAACCGGATTGCACAGCGGAGAAGGTATGGTGGGATTCGAAATAGTCAGTTATCTGTTTATTAACTTGACTTTCGAAGACTTTAGATAGGCAGGGTAGGATGGAAATAGGTCTGTAACAGTTTGGGTCTAGGTTGTCACCCCCTTTGAAGAGGGGGATGACCGCGGCAGCTTTTCAATCTTTAGGGATCTCGGACGATAAGAAAGAGAGGTTGAACAGACTGGTAATAGGGGTTGCAACAATGGCGGCGGATAGTTTTAGAAAGAGAGGGTCCAGATTGTCTAGCCCAGCTGATTTGTACGGGTCCAGGTTTTGCAGCTCTTTCAGAACATCTGCTATCTGGATTTGGGTGAAGGAGAAGCTGGGGAGGCTTGGGCGAGTAGCTGCGGGGGGGGCGGACCTGTTGGCCGGGGTTGGTGTAGCCAGAAGGAAGGCATGGCCAGCCGTTGAGAAATGCTTATTGAAATTTTCGATTATCATGGATTTTTCGGTGGTGACCGTGTTACCTAGCCTCAGTGCAGTGGGCAGCTGGGAGGAGGTGCTCTTGTTCTCCATGGACTTTACAGTGTCCCAAAACTTTTTGGAGTTAGAGCTACAGGATACAAATTTCTGCTTGAAAAAGCTAGCCTTTGCTTTCCTGACTGACAGTGGGTATTGGTTCCTGACTTCCTTGAACAGTTGCATATCGCGGGGACATTTTGATGCTATTGCAGTCCGCCACAGGATGTTTTTGTGCTGGTCAAGGGCAGTCAGGTCTGGAGTGAACCAAGGGCTATATCTGTTCTTATTTCTGCATTTCTTGAACGGGGCATGCTTATCTAAGATGGTGAGGAAATTACTTTTAAAGAATGACCAGGCATCCTCGACTGACGGGATGAGGTCAATATCCTTCCAGGATACCCGGGCCAGGTCGATTAGAAAGGCCTGTTCGCAGAAGTGTTTTAGGGAGCGTTTGACAGTGATGAGTGGTGGTCGTTTGACCTCAGACCCATAGCGGATACAGGCAATGAGGCAGTGATCACTGAGATCCTAATTGAAGACAGAGGAGGTGTATTTGGAGGGCAAGTTGGTCAGGATAATGTCTATGAGGGTGCCCATGTTTACGGATTTAGGGTTGTACCAGGTGGGTTCCTTGATGATTTGTGTGAGATTGAGGGCATCTAGCTTAGATTGTAGGACTGCTGGGGTGTTAAGCATATCCCAGTTTAGGTCACCTAACAGAACGAACTCTGAAGCTAGATGGGGGGCGATCAATTCACAAATGGTGTCCAGGGCACAGCTGGGAGCGGAGGGGGGTCGATAGCAGGCAGCAACAGTGAGAGACTTATTTCTGGAGAGATTAATTTTTAAAATTAGAAGTTCGAACAGTTTGGGTATAGACCTGGAAAGTATGACAGAACTTTGCAGGCTATCATTGCAGTTGATTGCAACTCCTCCCCCTTTGGCATTTCTATCTTGACGGAAAAAGTTGTAGTTGGGTATGGAAATCTCATAATTTTTGGTGGCCTTCCTAAGCCAGGATTCAGACATTGCAAGGACATCAGGGTTGGCGGAGTGTGCTAAAGCAGTGAGTAAAACAAACTTAGGGAGGAGGCTTCTGATGTTGACATGTATGAAACCAAGGCTTTTTCAATCACAGAAGTCAACAAATGAGGGTGCCTGGGGACACGCAGGGCCTGGGTTTACCTACACATCACCCAAGGAACAGAGGAGGAGTAGGATGAGGGTACGGCTAAAAGCTATCAAAACTGGTCGCCTAGAGCTTTGGGGACAAAGAATAAAAGGAGCAGATGAATGTTGGGGACAAAGAATAAAAGGGGCATATGAATGTTGTCTACTGTTAGAAAGTTATCGATTTTATGAATTTGTTTGATGTGGGCTATTTTTAGCCCTTTTCTGTGCTGCGTGTTAGGCTTCCCAAGGAAAGCACAAAAAAACTATCAGAGGTAGACATGTCAATGATATTTCCATTTGAGCCAATAGTACTGGGTGAGCTGCACACAGTGGGCTTCCTAATAGTCCAGACAGTTTTTGCTAACAGTGTAATTCAGGTTTATAGGCACAATATTACTGGTATCAACAAGGTCCTTATTTTCAATCAAACTCTGCACGTTTAAGTGCAACATCCCAATCCTCTTACCTGATTTGATAACCAAGGGAATATCCGTATTTATGGAATTCACATTTGAACTAATAGCTCTGGTTGAGCTTGTGCTAGCCACAGTGGGCTTCCCATTTAATTTCACGGTCATGGAGCTAACAATGGGAATCAACTTTATGGGTACAAGATTATGACTGACAACATCTTGGAATATGAACATCTGTAACAGTCTTAGGATGGCGCTGTGATATAATGGTAGGGATTACCTGAGACAGCACCGATTTCTGCTGCTGTGGTGGAGGGAAGGTGATAGACTCATGAGGGCATGGGCTGTGACTGTCAGAGTAAGCAGCTGTTTTATGCTGGAAGAGAGCCTGTGCGCCGCGGTAGTTGGGATGTATTCTGTCCTCACTGAAACAATCCCTCAGTTTCCAGCACCGGTCAAAATTGTCAATGAACGCCACTTCCACTGAGGCACAGTACATTTTCAGCTAGTGATGCATTTGGAGGAGTCTGCTGATGCAGTTAGACCCATGGGCTATTTTCTTATTTATTTAACCTTTTTATTTAACTACGCAAGTCAGTTAAGAACAAATTCTTATTTACAATGACGGCCTACCCCAGACGACGCTGTGCCAATTGTGCTTCTGGATTGTGGGAAGCTTCACTAAAATATCATGAATTTTCGCTCCAGGAAAGCACAAGGTTCTGGCATCCTCAATAGCTACATGTCTTACCATGGAGCATCCCATGGTATGGGGGGTGGGGGTGCTGCTAGGAGTACTGTTGCCTATAGGGCCACTGCCTCGGAGAGGGGGGGCTGTCGCAGGGAGCTGTCGCGGGGATCGACGAGGGCCTCTGTTGGCTCGGTGGTCCGGTGTCGCGTTGGTATGGTGATCCTTTGTTTTTTCCTATACGTTTGGTGATAACTGTTTTCCCCCCTCCCCGTCTTACAGCCGGGCGCCCACGGCGACATTCCATGACAGCAAGCACAGCATAGTTTACATGCACTACGAGCCCACCACAGGCTGGCTGCTGACATCTGGGGCCGACAAAGTCGTCAAGGTGAGACAGACACGACCAGACACTTTGTATCTAATACAGGAGGATACATTTATACAAAGTATTTTCTTGGGTGCGTATATGTGTATGAAGGAGTCTGCTTTTTTATACAGCTTATGTTTGTGTGTGTGTCAACAGCTCTGGGACATGACTCCAGTGGTCTCCTGAGGGTCATCATTGACAGGGAGCAACATGGAGCTCCATCCACCTATCAGGGTAGAGCTTACAGCCTGGTGGCTGTCATCCTGAGAGGAAGAGGGAATGTCAACAAGAACAACCACCACCACAACAACAGCTAAACAACTTACAACAGCAGAGCAACATCCACAGAACCTAGAAACACCAGGCCTTTCTTGCCTGTCCTCGTCCCTCTTGGTGACTAAACGTGAAAAGCTTTACACTGGCTGCATAAATAATTCCCTATATTCTTTGGTTTATTATTATATTTATAACAATAGTTTTGTAGTAAAGGGAACTCAGTTTACCTACTGAACATCAAATACAGCTAGGTGGGCAAATATAAAGCTTATATTGAAGTGCCTTCCTCTTATCTTCTTATAACTTTCCCTCCGGTAAACAGAAAGAATAAACCAATAGTTCTAAAACAAATTGAAGCACGAAATGTACCTGGGTTGTGAATATCAGTTAGATATGTAACTTGTATGTACAGCAACAAGATGGAATACTCTAATATATTCATGAAACTCCAGAAGGTCCCAAAGTTGACCTTATAAGGCTCATTGGATTGATTCTTTGCTTTTAAGTTGCTGTAACATTGTTGCAGTCTGCAGAGGGCAAAATACAACTGTTTCTAGGTGGACCCTGTTTCAGTTGGTGTCAGGAGGGTCATAGCATTATTTAGGGGAATTAAGCTCTTACCCTACGAGGTACGAAGCCTGCTGGTTTCCTGTTGTACCTGATAATTAATTGCAACCACCTGGTGTCCCAGGTCTAAATCAGTCCCTGATTATAGGGGAGCAATGAGGTCCAGAGGTGAATTTGAGGGTACTACTGTATAGCTTCTAGGCTCTCTGAAAGTCATCATACATACACACACAGCTGGTGAACAAGTCTACATATGGTATCTCACTGTCAGGTAATGGTTGACCGCCACAGATGTAGACTTGGAGAAAGAAATGTTTTTCTTTTGTTTATTTTTTATGAATACTGTATTACAAACTGAAGTTCTAGTTTAGGCTTGCCAATTGAAATTGTAAATCATAAAGAAGTTCATTACTTTACTTTATTGTAGAGTTATTGAAATGTCACTTACCACACTTTTGACTTTGGTAGTGGACTTAGGGTGGCAAAATTCCAGAAACATTCAATAAATTCCCTGGTTTTCCAGAAATCCTGGTTGGTTGTTGGATACCGGATTTCCTGCTTATTCCGGGAATCTTCCAACCGGAATTTCGGGAAAACCAGGGAATATATTGAAAGTTCCCGAAATGTTGCAGCATTACTTAAACATGATTCACCACTTGTAGTCTCTTCTAGATTATTTGCACTTCAGTTGTTACGGTTTTATTTCTCAGAGAACAAAATCATAACAAAGCACTTTTTATTGTCCAATACATACACTTACATATGTTGTCTACAGACTCAAATGACATAGGGTTGTAGGCTGAAAAGATTTATTTTCCATTGATGTGAGGGGTATACCAGACTGGTGATCAGTTGTTAGTGGATGTGTGTGTGTCAAATGTATTTGTGTTATGATGAGTTTATTTATTGCTGTGTGTGTGTGTTACTGTAGCCTCCAAGTTAGACATCTCTCATGTAATACACACACGTCATCAAGGTCATTATCATTGACTGATAGTGTGGCTATGAATCAGGACATTTGTGTGTATTGATGGTTATGATATGTGTCATATCCTGGATATAACTACAGTTGTTCAAGTTAAGTTCATGCACTGGATTTGTTTTCTAGGCAGAGCCACTATTGTAAAACCACAACAACCTGTCTGCATGTTTATGTTATACAACCATAATTAGCCATGGTAATTTTTCATGAATACTAGCATGTTGATTAATCCGTCACACATATCTTGGGCCTAAGCTAATACATATCTACTGGTGGAGAATGGCTGTATGAGGCTCTAATGCTATTTACTGTAGTAGTCAATCACTGACTTGAGAATTATACTATTCCTATCCGTTTCCTCATTTAATGACCTCTACAGTAATCATTGTTGGGAGGCAAAAAGGTATGAGTTCCATGTTGATTCATAAACCAAGATTGATTTACAATATCTGAATGACTGCTGATTTGATTTGAAATACGTTTACCGTGTTATGTTTTTATGTAGCCTGGATACCAGTCTCTTTCTCTGCTTTCGTCAGCATGTTGTCATTGGCAACACTGATACTAGTGTTGTTAAGTGGATGAACTGTCAGTCTGTCACCTAGGCATACCGGTTTTGTGTGATGCAATATGATTCTCACAGGTTGGTGCTGTACTGTGTGTTATCACAAAGCAGGATCTGGGATCAGAAAATCAAGAGCTACAGTATATCTGTTTATCAAAGAAAGGTAGCTAACTCCTTGATCCTGCTCTGTGCCATTTCCCTCAGGTCTTAATGTGCAGTTTGTCCAAGCAGTAGATTATTGGAGATTTTCTAGTATTTTAGGATATCATTCCTGCATGTCTCATCCAAGTCCTAAAGCTGATCTGGGTACAGGTCATCTGAGTAGAGATGTGTGCTCATATCATTCCATAATTTTATTTCCCCTTGTTGTACTGCTGCTGATGTACTCATGTTTGTATTTCATAAAATGTATATGAGTGTTACGTACGTTGTTGGAATGAGACCAAGGTGCAGCGTGGGAAGCGTACATCTTTCCTTTATTAGATGACCACCAACAAAATACAAAAACCGAACGTAACGTTCTGCAGGCTTTACAGCAGCTATACAAAAACTAGATCCCACAATCACAGGTGGGAAAAAGGGCTGCCTAAGTATGATCCCCAATCAGAGACAACGATAAACAGCTGCCTCTGATTGGGAACCATACTAGGCCACCAAAGAAATAGAAACATAGATATGCCCACCCAAGTCACACCCTGACCTAACAAAATAGAGAATAAAAAAGGCTCTCTAAGGTCAGGGCGTGACAATGAGGTGACTGAAAGACAGGATGTGTCTTCATGTGAATGCCTAGTATTCATGTAGAGATTCAGCTGAAGTCTTCATTTAAAACAAGTTATTCAGCTCATCAGCTCTCTCCATTGTTCAATCTGTCAATCACGCTTTGTCCAGAAAGTCAATGCAAGGTTATTCAAACAGCAATCACAATGAGTTACAAATCGTCAAACAAATTTGCTGAAGAGATGTTTGAAGAGAAAAAAACAATGGTATTGGAGCTAAAGTTTTACTGTAGTCCTCTAACAGAAAAGTACAAAACATAAAGAATTGTATTTTTATTCTAATCTAAGAGTGTCGGTTATTATCTATTTTATTTATTTAACCATTATTTAACTAGGCAAGTCAGTTAAGAACAAATTATTTTTTACAGTGATGGCCTTGCAGAAGACAAAAGGACTCCAGCGGGGACGGGGGCTGGGATTTGTTTTTTAAATGAATATAAAAATATATATAGGAGACCTCTTCTTTGTCTACACCCATTCAGCATCGTTCACACCCTCTTAAAGCTTTAGTCTCACCCGTCTTTAACGGTTGATCCGGGCGTTCTGTCCTAACACAGCAGTCAAGCACCAAAGCTAACTGGTTTACTATTTAACTTCATATGGAGGAACAGGGTTGGGGAGTAACGGATTAAATGTAATATTGAATTCAGATTACAGATACGTTTGAAAAACTAGATTACTTCGAGGATTACTTTTGAATTCATTAAGGATGTTTGCGAAAAAAAATCTTTGAAACTTCTCTGTTTTCTCAATGACATTCAAATCAGCATTTTAAAAAAGCGTAAATTTAAGTTAGTTCCACCTGAGCGAGTCTGAAAACAAGTCAGAGACACCTATGATGACACATGATGGATCGTGGGAAAAGAGCAGGAATAGGTTTATGTAGGCTAAAGTCCAAGCTATGTCTTCCAATGGTGCGACTGCTGTCAGCATCCAAAGATGATCCAACTTGAATAAACGCTTGGAGGTAAAGATGACAGCAGTGGTGCAGTCTACGGCGATACGGATATAACGTATTATTGATATCTCCATTGCGCATTGATGTGGTACACTGCTTCTCTCTCATTTAGCTATTTGCGCCTTACGAATTGTGGTTGGACACATGCTCAAACTTGCACTTTTGATAGACTTGAAGGGGCAATATGTAGTTGCTGCATCCATTTTTGGACATATCCAAAAGAATCCATTGATATCCAAAAGAATCCATTGATTCTTGAAGACTATAACTTATACATGCCTCATGAGCTTAGTTCAACTGTCACACTCAACGAGAACCCAAAATATAAGCTTTTTTTACTCCAATGTTTGTAAACATTGTAAATGTAAACAAACACTGTAAAGCCTCAAAATGATTAAAACAATACTTTTTATATCATGGATGGTCAGTCCTTGCATCCATAGCTGTCAATTAATTTGAGAGTGGTTACATTTCTCCAGGCCCATCCCTCAGCAAAACAGAGGCGGGGCGTTCATTTTGTTATTGTTTCATTTGTGGATTTGCCCTTTAAACAGCTGCATATTATCAAGATATCAAAGTGTCACCAACAAAAAGGTAAACAATAGGCCTATAGCAAATGCAGCATATGGCATTCATTTTTCACATGTAAATAGCACTTTCAGTAGTGCTCAAAGCATGCCATTCCATGAGCACAGCGTTTATTTTTCAACTCGAATCAATGAGCCATTTTTGTATTCTTCTAATGCCTCCTAAGGGGAAAGTAAACTAAAAGTAATGGAATGTAGTCAGATTACATTACTGAGTTTGGGTAATCCAAAAGTTACGCTACTGATTACAATTTTGCACAAAACTATTTAGGAAATAAGGATTGCATTTGGAATATAATCCTTCATTTCATTTTCAAAACAGATTGGTGGTCTAGAGTTCTTACTCAAATGCAACTTTGATGTGAGTAAGATCCCTATTAAGCTTGCTAACTTTCATAAACAAGTACTTCTAACTTGGAACCTCATGTACAACAATAATTTCCTGTTTGACAACAGTATTATCTGGGTTAAAACATTATTGAATAACGATGGACAACTATATGATTATCCAGAAATCATGAGAACACACAATGTTACATTCACTCCTGAGGAGTTTCAAATAATTGTTAGAGCTGTCCCTAAAGGTGCTATTCTTCTTTTAGGAGAATATAACAGTACTCCAAGTTCAACTGTTGAGGATTTTGTAGCCTCAATACATCTAGAAGGAGTTGACATTTTAAACTATAAAATGTAATAACATGTATGTAAGAAAACTATATCAAGATGTTACTATTCCCTCTGCTAGAATATACTGGAATACAGCCCAATGACAAGTAAACTGGAACAAAGTATCGTTGTTGTCTTGCAAATATTGCATATCTAATAAGATGAAAGAAGTATCATACAAACTCATTCATAGACTCTAACCTGTAAAGACCTTTATTATACACAGATTCAAAATAGCTATCGATAACAAATGTGTATTTTGTGGTTGTGACCCAGAGACTCGACCATTTATTTTGGGACTGTTCTTATGTCAGAAGATTTTGGAGTGAGAATATTTTATTTTAAAAGAAACGAGTATTAATGTTAATTTGAAAGACTGATATTATGTTTTATTTTGATCCAAATGATATGGATGATTTAACTTTCATTGTTAATTTGTTTAGTTTTCATGGCAGATTCTTTATCCATAAAATAAAGTGGGCGGAGAAGATAATTTAAATATTACTTAGAAATTATATTTAAGTGTAAAAAATGTAAAAATAAATAAGAAGCTAACTGGCTTACGTTGGCTAGCTTCTTTTAGACACAAATGAGAGAACAGCTCACTGACCATTTTACTTGCCCTAACAGATCTGGCTAGGCTTTTTTTTATGTCATCCAGGGCGTTGGTGACTGCAACTGTGCTGCTGGCAACAATTTACGCTTTTTTCCAACGTTTACTGACACCGCATATAGGGTGTTGAGCGTAAATTCGTCAAATATTCTGCGCTCTGGCACACACAGACGAAAGTGCTCTGAAATCGGAGTAGATAGCCAGAGTGAATTTACCAGGTATGTATATCAACAGTTGTCGAAATGACATTCTACTGAAATGGTTACTTGTATAGTGGAGTCTTTTTTTGTTAAGACATGTAGCTAGCTAGCTAGGTAAACAATTAACCATAATCCCAACTCATGACGTTACTACCCTGCATAAATCTGCAGGTAGCTAACCAACCAGGTTCAATGTTAGCTAGCTAACATTAGGCTATAACTAGCAAAGCAAATGGCTCTGAGATACGAATAATAAGATCATACACGTAACGTTAGCTAGCTAAAAGTATTAACATGAAATGAAAACAACTTTGTCAAAATTAGAAACGTGTAATATGTTGAACTGATGTGATGTTGAAAGTTAAACATACAGTGTGTTGTGGTTCCAGACTGAAGATGGACTGAAGGAATACCTGGAAAGAAAGGCCAGCATTGGCCAAGCCATCCTGTAAGCAGACCAGTCCCTCACTGAAGCAGAGAGCAGAAGGTGATATAATAGATATAACTCAAATCTGCCAAATCAGTGTGCTAAAATCCAAATGACAATACACATTTACCCCCACCCGCATGTACATACTGTATTACCTCAATTACCTCGTACCCCCTGCACATTCACTCGATTCTGGTACTCCTTGTATATCACCTCATTGTTTTTAATTGTGTTACTATTTCCTTTTTAGTAAGCAAATATTTGTCTTTTTGAACTCTGCACTGTTGGGAATGGGTCTCTAAGTGGGCCTCTCTAGTGTAGCCTAGTGGTTAGAGCATTGGACTAGTAACTGAAAGGTTGCAAGTTTGAATCCCCGAGCTGACAAGGTATAAATCTGTCGTTCTGCCCCTGAACAAGGCAGTTAACACACTGTTCCTAGGCCGTCATTGAAAATAAGAATTTGTTCTTAACTGCCTTGCCAAGTAAAATAAAGGTAAAAACCCCCAAAAATACTAGAGGTTGACCGATTAATCGGAATGGGCGAAAAAAAAAATACATACATACATGTATATACATATAAGTAATTTGCATGACAAATCATGACAAAATCAAGCTTTTAGAAGGCATGCTGAAAATATAAGATTGAAATATTTATTAGTGCCTTTTATTATTTATTATTTAATGCACCGGACATTCTACACTAGTGTGTACAGTGGTATGTTAATAAAAAGATCAATAATAGCCTTGGCTTTATTTGTGCTCTTAATAAAACACATTTCTGCTCACAGGCCCTGGTTTGATTAACAAGGATAAAATAATTTTAAAGAAAGTATGTCAAATTTCTAAACCACGTAAAACAAGACAAACAACATGTAGCTTTAAGAACAGTATCTCAATGATTCTCTGGACAAGTCAAATATAAAGACTGACTGTTTGTTCTGGTTGTACTGTAAACTAACAATAACAGAATACAAAACAGTTGTAATGACACTATTACCGCTGACAACAGCCAGAAGCACCTTTGAACATGAGCCCTTGTTAAAACCTGATGAAAACCTGTGTGTATATGACCAATAAAATTTGATTTGATTTTGTAAAAATGCTGTGGACGGTATACACTGCTAAATCTGAGTTAAACATGATTTATTCATCCATCAACCTAAACCAGCTGCCAGGCTAGAGCACATTCTGAAACAGAAGGTCCAGTTTCCATAGAAGTTCTGACGTAATCACTATGTACTGTATTAGTACTGAACTGTACGTAGTATGCAACATTCAAGCTAATGGAAAAGCCTTTGTAGAATAATTTTAGAGGAAAGTAGTATGGTGTAAAAAGTTATGAAGCGTCAGAAGACACCAAACTAGAGGTCTTCACGGATCCCCCTGTACCCGAATTCCTGATACCCGGGTCCAGATCCAGAATTCTAAATAATGTCACGGGTCTGGGTTGGATCTGATTGTCACTGGTCTCGGGTATGTGTAATGTTAACTGACTTGTCCAGAATGACCATAGAGATCTGAACGCGACTGCTGCAGTAGAGAGAAATGGTATAATTTATGCAGCTGCTCTTTCCTCTTCAGGAGAGTGGCGCATGTAGCTTGTTGTTGTTGGCCAGTCATAAGTCATCAAAGCGGCAATAGGCTATAGTCATATAGCCTCCGTGTGGGGCAAAAGTTAGGAGACAGCTAATCAATGGAAAATTGAATTAAAAGTTAAGAGGAGAATGATAGGCTACAACGACGAAGAGCCCACAGGTAGGCTGCTACTTTATATTCTGAATGGAGCAGTGGCGGCTGCTTAGGGGAGAAGGGCTCATAATAATGATGGAATGGCATCAAACACCTGGAAACCATGTGTTCAGTTGCGGATTTAGGCATAGGCGACATGGCCAGCATCTTGCCGGGGGCGGCCGCACAATTTTATTTTAATAATAATAATCTGAATGGTGACATTTGCCCGATCGGTTTTCTATCGCGCATTTGCACGTCACGTCAGTGATATCATGTCACCGTGTGGGACTGTGGGTCAATTAACCTTGTCGGAGTGGGCGCCCTGATTCTAGGGGGTACACGCCCAAGGAGCCATACAAGCTAGAACCGCCGCTGCATGTGTTTGATGTATTTGATACCATTCCACTGATTCCGCTCCAGTCATTACCACAAGCCTGTTCTCCCCAAATAAGGTGCCACCAACCTCCTGTGGAATGGAGTCATTGTTGTTTGTAAATGTGTAGGATGAGAAAGTGCATGCAGCCTCAATTAGCCTAGCTAGCTTCTCCCGGTTTGGTGCAGTCAAGACAGGTACTACGTAACCATATTGGATGATAAATAACCTAGCAATGGAAGCTATTATTCTACTATAGCGCGAGTCGGCTTGGTTGGTCGCGGTTTCTCTCCCCCTCCTCCCATGTCACTCGCTCACCCTCACAGAAGGCTACACACACAGCACGGCCCCTGCTAGAGCGTCACCGCTCTCTCCCTCCTCTCCTTTTTAATCAGCTCCGGTTAATAAAGTAGCTTAAAAATGGACTTTTCTGCTGCTTGTCTTACTCGGAACGGACCGGGTCTGGATCGGACCAGACCAGGTCTATACGGAACGGGTCTAGTTGTCCACGGGTCCTTTCGGAACAGGTCTCTATTTTTTTTAAACAAACTTATGCATATCAGGTCTGGATGGGAAAGCCCCAGGTCCATTTCAGAATGACCAGTGAAGGCCTCTACCCCAAACATGAGCCATTGAAATGTTCTGTGTGGCTACACAATCATCATCATAAATAGAAAATGGTTGTAAAAATATTAACGCTATGTCCGCTTTATACAGTGCATATCTATAATGAGGAGTGTTTATCAACGGACACATGGGCTTGAGGGTCTGTCTGTTCATAACCTTTTGACTGCTGTAGGAGAGGTCAAGGTTTGAACTTGTGTGCGAGCTGCTCCAGTATTGCCTGCAGTTTCTCCTCATCGGCCGGAGAGGACCTGGATGAAGCCAGCGGAAGGTGTGTGGGCACCGCCATTCGGTCTGGGGCATTATGGGAAAGAAAATAGAGGAGCAGATGTAAGAGATAGCAGGACGGTATCTGAACAGCTAGGATGTATCTATCAAGGAGGCATTTCTCAGCAAAAATACCCCCTCCCCTTCCTGTTCCACCCTCAGCCCTCTCCATCCCGGTGTCTCACCCTGGAAGAAGAGTCCACTTGGCTGCTTGGAGGCCACTGCTGAGACAGCCAGCCACACCACCGTGTCGGCCCCCATGGACTCCGTACGCAGCTTGTTCTTCATCTTAGCATGGAAGTCAGGCATGGACAACTGGACAGCTACAGGGAACACAGAGACACAGATACATTAGCAAGTCAACAGATGCTGGGAGTTTTTCCAACACAGAATAATCATTAAGAAATGCATGGAGGCTTGTACTGATGAATATTTGTCTAGATTTCTGACTTTAGATAAGTGTACCTGGAGTATCAGCCCAGCCAGGGTGCATTGATGAAAAGTGGATCTCTTTATGCTGGGACGCCCATCTCTCGGTCAGTATCACCTGTTGTCTCTGTCACCACAACACACAGCACATCACTTTCACAGAGAATATAACAGAACTGTAACATACTTTTTTACAGATTTATTTTTGTGGTCATAGGCTAGATAATGCATTTGCTCAGGGGTGAGTGGGTAGTAGAGATGCACCATATCCTAACTTTATTCTGAGCGTAGGCCATAGTGCCGTCGAACATCCCCTTTTCAGACTGCAGGTCGTCTACTTTCATCTTCTGGACCAGCATGCCCCCTGAAGACACTGTGATCTGGAGGAGAGGGGTGATTATCATCGTGACAATATGGGCTGTTAGACTGCTAGACAGATGGAACATGTCCTTTTGTTGTTTTTGTAATATGTAATAGATTCCTTTGATGCATTTGTTCAGACACACTAGGCCCTCTGCAAACACAAACACAGAACTAATGGCAAACACAGAACTAAAGGCCATACAAGAGCCACTTTTCAAACTTTTCTCATTTCATTGATTGGGCCAATGTCATCTGTCTAAGGCAGGACATTACTCACCACTCGTGGGTCCTGTGCCTGTTTCAGGGCTGGTATCAACGCTGTGGTTAGGATGAAGGTACCTAACCAAGTGAACAGTAATGATGAGGAAGAACATTGTGAGAAAACATATCAACCTATATAAGTAAGTGGTGTGCATTGTTTCCAATGAGACGTGACTACTGCCCTTGGGTTGATCTTACTTACCGAGAGTGTTAGTAGCAAAGTTCTTCTCTACACCTTCCTCTGTCAGCTCTTTCTGGTTTACCATACACCCTGCATTGTTGATCTGGGGGAGAAAGAATCATAATTAATAAACTTGTACTGAATTAATTCAATGAATCTAATCACTCATGTTGAATCATACCCAATCACTCATATTGAATCATTCATATATCATCCTATTCAAACTAGCAGCCCATCAACCCTTTAATCTATTCAATGGACTAACCCATGTGTGGGGCTTGGAGATGATTCACCCACCTAACAGATACCTTACCAGTACATGAATGCTGTTGCTTTTTGAGAAGCTCTCTGCAAACTCCCACACTTGTCTTGCACTGGACATGTCAACGATGTGAACATGGACATTCTGCAGAGACAAAGAAAATGTCAATGAAAAAGAAACAACATAGAAGCACATTAAGTGCTTCTACACCTGCATTGCTTGCTGTTTGGGGTTTTAGGCTGGGTTTCTGTACAGCACTTTAAGATATCAGCTGATGTAAGAAGGGCTATATAAATATATAAATACATTTGATTTGATTCTGAACTATTACGCTGGCAGTTGGAAAGATTGATTACAGTATTCAAATTGGATCACAAAGAAGCCAAACATGGAATTTTGGGAGTGTGAGCCGGGGACTTGAGTATAGACACAGCAGTGTTACTTTTCTACCAAACCAGAGGCGTAACAACCCCCAGACATGACTGTGCAGGAACTATCAAACCATCCTCTGTTTCTGTTTGACTAAGTGCTTGTCCACAATAATCAGTCTAAGCAAGGCAAGAAACAGATCATCTCATCTGTAAATCACCTCAACTTCCACCCAACTGGGCATAAAAGATCCTTATCATTGTTAGATTAGCCTAGCTAATTTGTGCAGCACCTAACTCATGATGACCCCATGAATATGCCACATTGTGACCCCGTGAACAAAGCTGTTCACAATTTACTCAATGGCTTGCTCTTCATCCTTCACCAGACCTTTGCTGGGCATGAATAAACATGTGTGGTGTTATTTTCTGTACTGATTCCTTCTTTGTGTCGTTCAGTCCTCGTTACCTGGTTTTTACTATGTTCCACTATCTCCTCTTTCGCCTCCTGTGCCCGTTCCTTGTTACGACACACCAGGTGGACAATCCCTCCTGCAATAAAACCATAACCGTATATCAAACACTGGGTAAACTATAATGACCTCAAAGAACCCCTTCACGCAACTAATGATCAGCCACCTGAGGAGTTGAACACCATATTGTCCTCATGATTGGTCTGTGAGTCTGTCTATATAAACCTCTATGAGACCTCACCTTGAGGTTAGTTGCCATCTGGCCCACCTACTAGCACTCACTCATAAATCTACTGTTAATCATCAACTAGCCTTTCACTCACTGTAATGGAATCTAAAAATGTGTACAAACAATGGTCAACAGTTATATTAGATTAGTGGCGTACATTTCAAGGTGAAAACCATATTCATTGTTGTTTTAAACACTCATAGGACATTGACTTTGCCTTACCTCTTTTGGCTATTTCATGGGCTGTAGCTTTTCCAATGCCGCTGTTGGCCCCAGTGATTACAAAAGACCTGCCACTCAGGTTCACGTCCAGGTCCCCAGTATTAAACTGCTTAGCTGCTGCTTCATATCCGCTTCTGTTGATCAAAAGAAAAATACATCTCAACATAAGGTTAATGGTGATTAAGGAACTGAGATAAAATAAAGCAAACACATGTTTAAAAAGGCAACGTAAAGGCAGTTATATTGAGGTTGTCAGCATAGTAATTGTATGACTACTAACAAATACATGGATTCTTTAGTAACATCAATATGTACTGTGAAGGCATGTGCGCGTGTTAGTCATTCAAACCTATACAATTCCAACCTTCTATTTTTGTGCAACACTAGCTAGCAAAAACCGAAACTCACTTTGTGTATTCTTGAAGTCCTTTTACGAACCAAACGGCGTTTCTGTAAAACGACATCTTTAGGAAGCTAGCTGCTTTAGCTGGATAATTATTTTAAGTAGAGTTATATAGCTACTGTAACATTGTATAACAACACTAGACAAAACACGCCTCTTTTTACATTTTATAAGAATGACTCGTTACTTCGTCCAACGCGGGTGGGGCAAACAGTCACATGGGGTAACGCGTCTTTAGTTAAATACAGCTAAAATAACAAATGTGTAAATACTGGTAAGTCTTTAGTCAACAGTAAACTGTGTAGCGAACCTAAAACCCCAACAAATCTAATTATTATCTAACTTATAAAATGGCTGTTATATTTATCTTTATAAGTAATATTGCTCTCTTCAAAGTTCAGTTGTCAGGATGGCCGAGTGGTCTAAGGCGCCAGACTCAAGGTTCAACCTTCCATAGTAATGGGGTTTCTGGTCTCCGAATGGAGGCGTGGGTTCAAATCCCACTTCTGACAGTCTTTTTTTTCGGGGAGAAAATTAGTAAAAAACAGCAACCAACGACAATTTATCAACCCTTAAGAGCAAAGCCGATAAAGTGCCATATCTTGTATAATGTTGATTTTAAACTAAGCTCAACCACTGACAATGCATACATCATACCAAATAAAATGTTATTCTACATCTTAAGTTATTATAATATATTATTTCTTCATTTCCAGTGTATATGTTATATGTATGTTTGCTATAACACTAGTAGTACGATATCTAGCTAACGGTAGCTATTTCCAAACAAAATGCTAACTAGCCAGCTAGATTTGCTAACAAAAAGGAAATGGTTAGCTAGCGATATCGTAAGGTTCACATTTTTTGGCTGTGAAAAGCTACTGTAGCTATCATGAAAATGAGTATCTTTAAGAAATTATCTCGATAATCACTCATCGTTGAATGAATAGATGCTCTGTTTTCTCTCACTTATCTGAGTTGTCAGGATGGCCGAGCGGTCTAAGGCGCCAGACTCAAGGTGAAAATCCTTCCTGGATAAGGGGTATTCTGGTCTCTGCATGGAGGCGTGGGTTCGAATCCCACTTCTGACAATATTTTTTGACCTTTCATCCTTCAATATAGGCTAGTAGGTGAGTATATACATGTCTTATTGTGATAGTTACAAGATAATGTCAATTGTAAAGTGGATGATATTTCAAAGCTTGATATCAGGGCATGTCAACTGGGGTTATTCAGCAGACTGCTTTAGGCTATTTCACCCAATACAAATGTTACAGTCCTGGGATACAGCATAATGAGTGAATAGAGGTCGAAATTATATCACTCTGACATCAGTGCATGGCATTGTTTTATGGCCATTAGAATGTGAGGTGATTCACTCAAATGTCCAACAGATGTCGCTATGTTCCACATTTTTTGTTGTAATACTGAGCAGAAGGTACAGTATTGTAATTCCGAAAATGATAGATAAACACAATCCCACTCTGATTCATAAAACCCATTGTGATATTCGGTCTAAGCAGCATCTTCTCTTCTTGGTAAAATGGGGAGGGTCCGTACCTGACTCAGTACCTGCTCCTTTCATGTGACATGCTTAGTGAATTCAAATATAAATGATACTGTTACATTTTAATGCACAGCATTTTATTATTGGGAATACTCTGTATTCAGATTCAAAAGACAAACACATGTAACAATGTGAGGATATTTTCCCACACTTCCAACATGTACTCTAGAGGCAGAACGTGTCCATCAGCTTTTTTCGACATTGGATCCGTGCACATTTAGGGCACTCCTCATCTCTGAAGCAGTCTTTGTGGAAACAGGCCTTGCACACTAAAACGAGAGAGATGCATCGTTATCAGATTTATATGGATTTAAAAAAAAGTAAAGGTGAAAAGGGGGCTGTCTGTCTGATCAGAAAAACACTTGCCTTGACAGCGTGTGCAGGTCTCGCTCTGGAAGGGAAATAACACATCCTTCTGCTTGCAGAACTCACAGATGAAGCCTCTAGCCAGGCAGACCTGGGGTAAAACGCAACAGATCTTAGTCTCAACAATTGAACACTGCATAACTGCTGAGGTTATAGGTGAAGTCAAGATATTAGAATATAACTTTATTTGTCCATCTGTGATTTTGCAACTGGTGGATATACCTGACAGCTCTCCACATGGTCGATGGCCACCCGGAGCATGGCCCTGGCCAGCGGCACCAGCTGACCCCGTTTAACCCTCAGGAGGTCATCCATGGAGAACACGTGTTGCTCTTGTGTCAGGTGATCAGGAAGCTGCTCAAACTCCTTCAGGACCCTGAGCATGATAACAACAGCACAAGGGGGGGGGGGGGGGGATTAAGAACATTGTCAAGCACCAAGACTATTATGGCTATTCATAATAAATCTAAATCAATACCCAGGCTAGATCATAACCCTTTTATCTGTCCAGATAAAAACGTTCTTAACTTCATCTGTACAGCGAGTTATGGCTCAATCAATTAATACTTGGATGGTTGCCGTCTGCAACCTACAGCCAACAGATTGATGCAGTTTATCTCTAAATAAGGCGAAAAGTGCCATGTGTGGTGAAGAAGTTGGCATGAGAAAGTAGAGTGTGAGAGATATTGGTGAAGGGAGAATAATTAAGTGGATGTCTTTACCCCTCAGATAATCTGCATGCTTTCAGCAGTCTCTTAATGCCTAGTAGCTGCTCCTGCAGGTCCTTGGGAGGGGAGAAGAGTGTTAATGTAATCAATATGTGTGTGAGGATTTGCCTCGGCAACATTCCCTGCATGTCGCCACTGAATATTAGGAGAACTAATCAAAGTCACATACTAATCCACATTCTCCCAGTGACTCCGAGATCCCTATTCTGAGTTTCCTCTTCGTACAGACATGAGCACCCCAGACACTGCTGAAGAAGAGATTCACCACTGCTGTAAAACTGATCCCAGACCATATCTCTCATTGTCTATAAACCTGCAGCTGTTAGCTTGAACCTAAACCACTGACATGCCCAGTTTGTATTCTCAGTCGACAGTCACACACCGCACTCAAGCATAATAATAAGAACTGACCCCAGACTAGTTGAAACTCTGTATACAGTATCTTAGCTCCTAAAGGAGTCTACTTACCCTGAACCTGCCCAGTTCTCGCACCCTGCTGTAAAGGGTCTTGCCAACACAGGTCAGGTCGAAGAGAGGCTGGTGCCACACAGAGTCTAGCAGCTGCTTGGAAAAATCACTGACTGGGTACCTTCCAAAGTCCCACTGGGTCAGCACCCGGCCTGGTATCACAGACTCAGCACCGCCATGGCAACAGTCACAGAAGTACTTGCTCAGGTATTCACAGTAGCGCAGCTTCTTGATGTATCCTGAGGTATGAGAGCAATGTGATCTAGATGGACTGATATTCATATAATGTAGAAAGCAACAGGATAGATCATACTAAGGCTTTGATAACTGCAACACTGTATGATTTTTGTTTAGTTCAGAAATGAATTCACGAGGTGGAGTAAAAAGGCTACAGTTAAGCAGTTAAACTTGGATCTTCAACCTTAACAACAACATAATCTCCTAGCAGACCAGCAGGCCTCTGTCAGTGAAAGCCCAGCAGTGTGTGTGTGTGTGTGTGTGTGTGTGTGTGTGTGTGTGTGTGTGTGTGTGTGTGTGTGTGTGTGTGTGTGTGTGTGTGTGTGTGTGTTTGAGAGAAAGAGTGAGACTGTATGCAGTGTGTGTGGTCCTCTCACAGGTAATATACAGCAGGTGAGCTCCGTAAATCATCCAGTCACACACGTCAGAGAATTCCTCCACAACCACCCAAAAACATGAAATCTCAGAGCGCCACACAGCAAAGGAAATATGTACAGAGCTCTGCCTCAGATTTGACATTAAAGGGCTTGCTGTGGCTCCAGGTGGATCACCCAGATTGTACAGCTCTCTGGACTAGAGTAGTACTTACTGGGTTCTATTTCAGTTCCACAGCCTGCACAGAGGAAGTGCTGGGAGGCAACAACCTCACTGCGCCTGGGCAGGAGACAGAATTATGAGGAAAACTGATTAACAGACTTATTGCAGATTGATTCACATACAAATGAAGAGAACAAATGTATTGTAGGAATAGTCATCATCAGTGAAGTCAGTGTGACCCCATACTGACCTCTGGCTGGGGTGGACGCTGAAGATGATCTGGAACCGGGGCGGGGCCCAGTTCAGAGTTCCCCTCATCCTGGTTCTCTGTCTGATTTCCTCACTCAGACTAAGACGGGCATCACTCACCATACAAACCCCTCCAGGAAGCTGGGGATTGAGTAGGACAATCAGTCAAATTGCTACAGTGATTGGTAAACACTCTTCCTGTCTGGTGTAAACATCCTATTGAAGTCATTTCCATTTCACAGTCATTCCTCATGTGTCAGTGACGATATTTCACAAATCTACTCTGTTGCAATTTTCCAGCTAGCCGGAATAGAACTGTCAACAGAAGGTTTGCCTGTTAAAATGTGCTTTTGTATTTGTGTGTTTGACTGCAGGGGCACATTTTGTAACCACAGTGATTCTCACTTCCTGCAGCGAGGTTCTGATGCTCTGACGGCCGCGTTTCAGCTCCTGTGTGGGAAACCACTGCTTCCTGAAGTCACACACCAGCTGCTGGGCTAGGCCCTCAGCAGAGCAGCACATTATGGGAAAACCCAGGGAACTGAGTATGGACATAATGGGGGTAAGAACAAGACTCAAGATGAATAGGAATGATTTTGTAGGCTGTTGTATGAAGACTATGATGAATACAATCACAGTTAATCAGAGGTGTGATGGTTGTAGCTGTTTGTTTGTTTCTACCTTTTAAAGGACATATTAGCGCCTCTGGTTATTGGTCTATTGTTTGCGCCACAACCTACAATGCAAACAGAGGTGATATGAAACACATTAACTCAGAGAACACTCTTCTCTCACATGGTCCCACTGACACATCCTTCTCTGTCAAGTCCTTGTCTCCCACACCCCTAAATGGCTTTCTATCTAAATCCTGTATGACCACGCATCTGATATGACCGGGTGGGTTGGTTGTGTTTGCATAAATTCTCTACACACCAAGAACATTGGTCGGCAATGAAAGGAAAGCATTCAAGATGATCTTGTCCAAAATGTTAATGACAATTTCATGACAATTCATAACTATTTTAAAGCCCTCTTCCATTACTACATCCTCTTGCTCCCTACCTTCATATCCACTGTCAGTGGAAACAAGAGAGTGTGTCTTTGAGGGGTGGTTGCAGATTTGGGCCCCTAAGTCCTCCGAGGCCTCTGTATGGTTCCCCATAGCCTCACAGCTCTTCTGACTCAGACTCACAGCCCACTTCACCCCCTCCAAGGCCTCCAGCACCATGTCCACCACTATGAAATGAGCATTCTCCTACACACCAGGCAAAAAGCATCATGTCAGAGTTCATATTGTGCCTTTGGAAAGTATTCAGACCCCTTGACCTTTTCCCCATTTTGTTATGTTACAGCCTTATTGTTATACTAAGGATGTAACCCCCATAATGACAAAGCAAAAACAGGTTTTTAGACATTTTTGCAAATGTATATATAAAAACTAAAATAATGAAATATCACATTTACATAAGTATTCAGACCCTTTACTCAGTACTTTGTTGAAGCACCTTCGGCAGCGATTTCAGCCTTGAGTCTTCTTGGGTATGATGCTACAAGCTTGGCACACCTGTATTTGGGGAGTTCCTCCCATTCTTCTCTGCAGATCCTCTCAAGCGCTGTCAGGTTAGATGAGGAGCATTGCTCCACAGCTATTTTCAGGTCTCTCCAGAGATGTTCGATCAGGTTCAAGTCCGGGCTCTGGCTGGGTCACTCAAGGACATTCAGAGACGTATCCCGAAGCCACTCCTGCATTGTCTTGGCTGTGTGCTTAGGTTGTTGTCTTGTTGGAAGGTGAACCTTCGCCCCAGTCTGAGGTCCTGAGCGCTCTGGGGCAGGTTTTCATCAAGGATCTCTCTGTACTTTGTTCCATTCATCTTTGCCTCGATCCTGACTAGTCTCCCAGTCCCGGCCGCTGAAAAACATCCCCACAGCATGATGCTGCCACCACCATGCTTCACCATAGGGATGGTGCCAGGTTTCCTCCAGATGTGATGCTTGGCATTCAGTCCAAACAGTTCAATCTTGGTTTTATCAGACCATAGAATCTTGTTTCTCATGGTCTGAGAGACTTTAGCTGCCTTTTGGCAAACTCCAAGCAGGCTGTCATGTGCCTTTTACTGAGAAGTGACTTCCATCTGGCCACTCTACAATAAAGGCCTGATTGGTGGAGTGTTGCAGAGGTAGTTGTCCTTCTGGAAGGTTCTCACATATCCACAGAGGAACTTTAGAGCTCTGTCAGAGACACCATCCTTCTCCCCCAATTGCTCAGTTTGGTCGGGTGCCCAGCTCTAGGAAGAGTTTTGGTGGTTCCAAACTTATTCCATTTAAGAATGATGGAGGTCACTATGTTCTTGGGGACCTTCAATGTTCCAGAAATGTTTTGGTACTGTTCCCCAGATCTGTGCCTCGACACAATCCTGTCTCCAAGCTCTACGGACAATTCCTTCAACCTCATGGCTTAGTTTTTGCTCTGACATGCACTGTCAACTGTGGGACCTCATATAGACAGGTGTGTGCCTTTCCAAATCATGTCTAGTCAATTGAATTTACCACAGGTGGACTCCAATCAAGTTGTAGAAACATCTCAAGGATGACCAATGGAAACAGGATGCACATGAGATCAATTTCGAGTCTTATAGCAAAGGGTCTGAATACTTATGTAAATAAGGTATTTCTGTTTTTTATTTTCAATAAATTTGCTAAAATTTCTAAAAAACGGTTTTCGTGTTGTCATTATAGGATATTGTGTGTAGATTGCTGAAGGAAAAAAATATTTTATCAATTTTTGGAATAAGACTGTAATTTAACAAAATGTGGAAAAAGTCAAGGGGTCTGAATACTTTCCGAATACACTGTAGATGCTTAAAAAATAAACAAATATAAATAAGCAAATATAAATAAGCGAATATGTTTCAGAGAGGGTAATTTACCTTGTCCAGGTCACAGCCAGTCTTAATGTCTGCAGAGCAGTGTGTAATATCGCTTGATCTTTTATCCTTAATAGGCACTTTAATGTCAAAGCACAATGACAAAAGCACATCAATCAGTGAACTAGACATAAGGAACCTTGAGTTGTCACTTTCTTATTTTCCCTCTGCACCTGTAAATACCTGTAAAGTCTACCATATCAGGACAGCTGAAAAGGTTACCTAATTGTGGATGGGCATCAGAGGTGGAGCGTAGTCGGGGACCCTCCTCCTGGTCCAGCCCTGGCCCCTGGGAGCCCCTGAAGGGCAGATGGAGCCCGCTGGTAAGCAAGCGGTTCAGGTTGGCAGAGATGGAGACACAGCGTGGCTTATCTGACTGAGATATAGTAGGACAGTGACAGGGGGTAGACTCTGCCTTTACACTACCAGTTGACCTCTCTGCTGCCAGTGGGGGCTCAGTAAGATGAAGATGATATCGGTCAGATGTTGATGGGGGGTCACTACTAAGACCCAGAGGGGCCAAAGTAGTAGGGGTCAATGCAGACAGAGACAGCCCTGTATCTCCATGCCATGTTAAGGACTTCCTCCTGCGGGAGATAACGGAGCTACTTCTGGGCAGGTGATATTGGTCATCACCTGGGGTCAGCAGAGAGGTGTCCTCTCTGTTTGAGTAACTCCCTGGTGCTTCATTACTCTTAAAGTGTCCTTCATCATCATCATCATCATGAGAGGACTGCCCTGTGCTCTTTTCTTCCCCGCTGCTTTCTGTGTCAGTGCAGTGTCTGTGTTTTGGACTTAGATAGGGGGATGTGGGGACAGTGTCCACATACCAGCTCACATAGTTTGACTTCCGTAGAGGAGAGGCAGTGCCTCGACTGACCACCTTCACACAGAGAGAGAGAGATTTTCTATGAACGCAGTTATACCTCAATTTCCTTCAAAACAACTGCTCTTGTTATACTTCCTGAATGGAAACTACCAGATCAACTTGAAATTTATAAGACTTGCATGGTGGCATTGTTTGAGTTAGTATTCACAGAATATATTCTCATCTCCAACATTACAAGTTCATTTGACAGATGATTTGACTTCATATGACACTTTCCCATAAATGCAGATACAATAAAAAGTTGTAAAAGATATTAATATTACAACCATATCTCTATTGTGAAGGGGGATATTTCCACATGAACACCAACCTTTTTGATATGCTGTGAGTCCATATTAGAGTTGGACAATCAAGTGCAGGTCAGAGCTCACTGTTTGACTGACGGATGGACATGAAGGACATTGACTTTGTAGAGCTTCTGAAATGATACAGAATTATTCTAATAATAATCACTTGGATATTTCGATTTTTTTTTACTGTCATTAGAATATTACAAATGAACAATATATCAATGGGGACGTCAAACCTATATGTATGCTGAAGTTTAGATACACCTACAAGTAGTATTGAAACCATCAGAACAGTCACATATGTGATCCCCTTTAGAATCTCTGAAACTATTTCAAATTCTGTCAAACTATAAAGTACTCACCATTTTGTATGATTCCAAAATGAAGGACATGGTTGAACCTGAGTCTTTTTGTCGTGTGACATCTGAAATAACACAGCTGTAAAACGGTCAACTTGTTGAGCAAGGAGTTGGTCGGAGGATATCTTTACTTCCTGTATTTAATGTTGGGTTGACATTTCTGTGGTAAAGCAATGCCCTTTTCAAACCAGACGCAAGAAGCCTCTCTGTGGGTGTTCCTCAACAAACGATGAAGTGAACGACAACTTTAGATAAACAAGCTATTTTTAAATAAGCTCTTAATTTCCAAACTCCAAGTTCAAATAGCGAGTGAGCTATGTCTTTGTGTAATAAATGATTTATCAAAGGTCAAAGGCTCAAACTCCAAGAAGTGTCTCAGAACTACACATTATTATATGTTTGACTTGACAAGTAGGCCTACTAAATCTTATACGCATTAATTCCAACAGCTCACACATCTCTGGTGAGAATTGAGTTTTCATGCACAAAGAAATAGATTGAACCTAATCCATATGTAATAGTCTTCCTTATTAATGTTTGGGTCAAGAGTAGTGAAGTAATGCTTTGTTCAGCATGAAGGAGATGTTGCAGAAATCAGCCTTAAGCCTATCGAACCCTGTGTCACTGCAGAATGCAGCTTGAACAGAAAAGAGGAACTATCAGGAGTATCCATTTATTTGCATTGTACTTATCATCTGATAATAATAGAAGATGAAGTACGGGGGTGAAAGTGACAAATAACCCACTGGGCACAGACGTCAATTCAACGTCTATTCCACATTGGTTCAATGTAATTTCATTGAAATGACTCGGAAACAACATTGATTCAACCAGTGTGTGCCTAGTGGGAAGTGACATAAAGATGTGGACTGGCTTTTCAGGCCCTGAAAAGAAATAGTCACACTGTCATGAATATTGGGAATAGTAGAACTATAGGCTATTTCTCTTAAGCAGGATTAGTCTGGAATAGAATCCCATAAGCCTTTACTAACTCCAGATGTAACCAGACTGAAAGATGACAGGATGAGAAATGAGATATGACAAAACAGAGACGAGCCTGTCACTCCACCACTCTCACTCACTGTCTTATTTCGGTTCTGTATCTGAAGGCATATATCTCTGCCTCTCTGTTTGTCTCTCTCACTTTATGTGTGTGTGTGTCAGTGTGTATGTGTGTTTATTGTGTAGCCCCCATAGTGATCATTATATCTGCTGATGCAAGCAGGTTATTCAAGCGCTTGACTCAGCACTCTCATTGGCAGTGAGGCCTCTCTCTCTCTCTGTCTCTCTGTGTGTGTTTCCCTCTCTCTCTCTCTGTCTCCCTGTGTGTGTTTCCCTCTCTCTCGCTCTCTCTCGGTTTCTCTATCAGACTCAACGAACTCCAGGAATCCTCATCCAAGATATAACATGAAATGAATGGTATGAAAAGTTTTTCTGTAATTGTAATTCTGTAAAGTTATTGTGCAGGCCTTTCAATCATTCAAAACCCATACTCACTGTGACTGCATCCCTAAGATATGTTATTGTTCTGTATCACTCAGTTCATATGAACTACATAGGTAGGCTACAGTACAGATAGTCATGTCATAGTAGGTCTTGGAGATAAATTATGGAAGTTTTATGTTTCGTCAGCAGGGGTCGCAAAATCCAAAATGTACCAGTATGCCGTTGGTCTGGCTAGAGTTCAATGTAGTACTGTAAATAGCGCAGTCGCAGTGGGAGCGGAGGCAGTCGAAGAGGAAATTTGCAAACCGTTGGAGTCTCTCCCATAGTTTGTGCTTGGATACAGTCATTGCAGAGCATTTATTTTAAATAAAGCAGGGGCTAATATGGCGACGTTGGGACCAGACCCTCGTCCCCATTCCCAGCTCGCTTCTGCCTCGATACAAAGTAACATCAGTGGCAATAACCTGCCTCCCAACCGCGGCTTGGAAAGAGCGTTGGAAGAAGGAGCAAACTCCGGGTTTATGAACCTCAGCGCCAGGAAACTCAAAGAATATCCCAGGACAGCGTCTAACTACGATTTATCAGATACGGTGGAAGCAGGTAAGAATAGACAATGCCGTATAATTCTTCTGAATCTCTTCCGCTCCTGCGCCCAGCAGTCCCGACAAAATGCATGGATTTTTGGAATTCGGGTAGTCTATTGGAGACGAAGGGTTTTTGTATTCTGTGTAAGCGATAACTTGATGTGTGGCGTTTGTTTGAATTAAGAAGTTTCAATTCCAGACACATTAACATGACAATGATGGAGAATTTTATGGACATGCCGTGTCTAGCGCACGACTAAGCTTTTCTCGATGCGGAGAATCAGCTTTGGGACAGATGTTCAGTATTGTACGTAGGCAACGAAATGTGGGCCATTATAGATAGCATGGCCATAATGCTCCTACAAGGCTACTACTATAAATGCCCCCAGTGTGTATGTTTATGTCAAACAATGACGGAACAGCACGCTGCCTTTTCCTTTGAATTTTGTCCGGAAGATGTCGTGGAAATCGCCATATTATTTCCCAGAACCATACTATTCCCTTTTCGGTGTCACAGCCTATCATGGACAAAGTTTCTATGGTAGGCTGTCATACAACGAGCAGGCACGTTATTAACTCCATTATTTTATACTGAAGAAAAATAGAAACGCAACATGCACGAATTTCAAAGATTTTACTGAGTTACAGTTCATATGAGGAAATCAGTCAATTTTAATTAATTAACTAGGCCCTAATCTATGAATTTCACATGCCTGGGAATACAGATATGCACCTGTGTATCCTTTAAAAAGGATCATTCAAATTGCCATAGATAATTGCTTTTTATGTTCGTTGTCTGTAGCTATGCCAGCCCAATACACAACCCCACCGCATGACGGCCCTTTATTGTCCACAGCACAAGGTGCACCTGTGTAATGATCATGCTGTTTAATCAGCTTCTTGATATGTCACACCTGTCAGGTGGATGGATTATCTTGGCAAATGAGAAATGCTCACTAATAGGGACATAAAGAAATGTGTGCACAAATGGAAAATTGAATGGGAAAATGTATATGGAAAATGTCTGGTATCTTTTAATTCAGCTCATGAAACATGGGATCAACACTTTGTTGTTTATATTTTTGTTCAGTATAGATTGGCTGGGCCATGCATGACTGCACACTGCAGCAATTAAATCCATTGATCTGTCAGTAGGTTATCTTAGTAATTGCCTGGAAACCCGACGTTGAATTGCATTGAATTCTACGTCGGGCAGAAATGATCATTTGAATCAGGAAAGTTTCCTCTCGTGACCTCTACATGCCAGAATGTTGAATACAAGTATATTTTAAGTTACTTTACCGGTTGTTCATGTGGTTGGTCCTTTTGGCGGTAGTAATGTGGTACAATATCCACAGGAAAGTATAATTACATCAACTTTTCAAAGCGCTGGTAGTGCGTTCAGATTTCTATCACCCAAAGCATGTGAGGGTCCCGAGAGGAAACTGTCCTGATTCAAATGCTCATTTCTGCCTGACGTAGAATTCAATGCAATTCGATGTCGGGTTTTCAGGCAAGCTTAATATGTAAGGGCTGTCTATGGGTTTGACAGTAAATCCTAGTCTTTGTGTTTACCCCTTATGTGCATGTGTTTAGGATTGCACACAGCATCATACATGATTCATGTGTATTTAGTTGTGTCTTTGACCATTTCAGTGAGGAGTCAACTTATTGGCTCTAGTTTATAGTTTACATTTAACTATAACAGAGCGACCATAATCCATCCTCATAACCTGGAGTAGAAAATAGATCATTGCATTAGTCTCATGCGTTTGGACGTAGTAGCAGGGGAGTTCCAGTCCATCTTACGCAATCTGATACTAAATTACAGTTGGCAACATTCCATCTGCCTTGTCATCATGAGGTAATGTCATGAACATTGGCATAACGTTGCAGAAAAGTTATTAGAGCGTATTGTACTCATGTAAATCAAATGTATTTATAAAACCCTTTTTACATCAGCTGATGTCACAAAGTGCTTATACAGAAACCCAGCCTAAAACTCCAAACATCAAGCAATGTAGATGTAGAGACACAGTGGCTAGGAAAAACTCCCTGGAAAGCAGAAACCTAGAGAGGATCCAGGCTCTGAGGGGTGGCCAGTCCTCTTCTGGCTGTGAGGGGTGGCCAGTCCTCTTCTGGCTGTGCCGGGTGGAGATAAGAGTATATGGCCATTAAGGCCAGATCGTTCTTCAAGATGTTAAAACGTTCATAGATGTCCACCATTGTTCCTGTACCCAAGAAAGAAAAGGTAACTGAATTAAATGACTATCGCCCCGTAGCACTCACTTCTGTCATCATGAAGTGCTTTGAGTGACTAGTCAAGGATCATATCACCTCTATCTTACCTGACACCCTAGACACACTTCAATTTGCTTACCGGCCCAATAGATCCACAGACGATGCCATCACACTGCCCTAACCCATCTGGACAAGAGGAATACCTATGTAAGAATGCTGTTCATTGACTATAACTCAGCCTTTAACACCATAGTTCCCTCCAAACTCATCATTAAGCTTGGGGCCCTGGTTCTGAACCCCACCCTGTGCAACTGGGTCCTGGACTTCCTGACAGGCTGCCCCCAGGTGGTAAAGGTAGGAAACAACACCTCCACTTCGCTGAACCTCAACACAGGGGCCCCACAAGGGTACATGCTCAGCCCCATCGTGTACTCCCTGTTCACCCATGACTGCGTGGCCATGCACGCCTCCAACTCAATCATCAAGTTTGCAGACGACACAACAGTAGTAGGCCTTATTAGCAAAAACGACAAGACAGCCTACAGGGAGGAGGTGAGGGCCCTGGGAGTGTGGTGCTAGGAAAATAACCTCTCACCCAATGTCAACAAAACAAAGGAGCTGATCATGTACTTCAGGAAACAGCGGAGGGAGCACAGTGGAGAAGGTGGATGGCTTCAAGTTCTTTGCTGTACACATCACTGACAAAGTGAAATGGTCCACCCACACAGTGTGGTGGTGACGGCGCAACAGTGCCTCTTCAACCTCAGGAAGCTGAAGAAATTTGGCTTGTCACCAAAAACCCTCACAAACTTTAACAGATGCACAATTGATAGCATCCTGTCGGGCTGTATTACCGCCTGGTACTGCAACGACACCACCCGCAACCGCAGGGCACTCCAGAGGGTTTTGCGGTCTGCACAACGCACAACCTGCCCTCCAGGACACCTACACCACCCGATGTCACAGGAAGACCAGAAAGATCATCAAGGACAACAACCACCTGAGCCACTGCCTGTTCATCCCACTACCATCCAGAAGGTGAGGTCAGTACAGGTGCATCAAAGCAGGAACCGAGAGACTGAAAAACAGCTTCTATCTCAAGGCCATCAGACTGTTAAATAGCCATCACTTGCACCTTAGAGGCTGCTTCCCTATATACATAGACTCGAGATAACTGGTCACTTTAATAATTGGAACACTAGTCACTTTAATGTTTACATATTTTGCATTACTCATCTCATATGTATATATTCTATTCTGCTGTATTTTAGTCTATGCCGCTCCGACATTGCTCGTCCAAATATTTATATATTCTTAATTCTATTCCTTCACTTTAAATGTATGTATTGTTGTGAAATTTAGATATTACTTGTTAGATATTACTGCACTGTTGAAGCTAGAAACACAAGCCTTTCGCTACACCCGCAATAACATCTGCTAAACATGTGTATATGACCAATAAAATGTTATTTGAGATGACCAGCAGGATCAAATAATAATCACAGTGGTTGTAGAGGGTGCAACAGGTCAGCACCTCAGGAGTAAATGTTAATTGGCTTTTCATAGCCGAGCATTCAGAGGTCGAGTCACTGTTACTCCACTGTCACATTAACGGCCTGAACACACACGCATTCTTGTGTAGCTAACTTTGTGGGGACATATAATTCAGTCCCATTCAAAATCCTATTTTCCCTAACCTTAACCCCAAAACCTAACCTTAACCCTAAAACTAACCCTAGCTCCTAAATCTAACACTAATTCTAAACTTCATCCTAAACCCCCTAGAAATGGCATTTGACCTTGTGGGGACTAACAAAATGTCCCCAGTTGGTCCAATTTTTGTTTGTTTACTATTCTTTTGGGGACTTCTGGTCCCCACAAGTATAGTTAAACATGTACACACACACACACACACACGCACCAGAGGCTACAAACAGGCCTTTAGCTACTCTTCTGTCATCGGCTGTCAGTCTGTCAGAGGGAGTGTGTCTTTACAGGCACACAGCACCACTATAACCCAGCCTGAGGAAGGGATTAGTCTACCTGACAGGCTATACTGATGACTGATGAGGGAATGTGTGAAATAAGCACTACACGGTGTATGATTGGAGAGTGGGATCGAGGAAGGGTCAAATCCAAGTGTGCTTGGTTATGCTGCATGAGAAATCCATTGATGGCAGTTGATTTCCCCAGCAGTTGAAATACCCCCTTATCCCACTGTTAATGAAATAACATATGGCATAGCACCATTAACTGTAATTATAACATGAATAGGCTGTAATACTGTACCTAAGATCACTTAAAATGGCGCCGGAAGAAATGGCAGCAGTTTTACGGGCGCCCAACCAATTGTGATATTATGTGTTTTTTTCCCACTGTTTTTGTAACTTATTTTGTACATAATGTTTCTGCCACCGTATCTTAGGGCAAAAAAGAGCTTCTGGATATCAGGACAGCGATCACTCACCTCGGATTAGACAAAGATTTTTTTCTTCAACAAGCAAGACTCACAGGAAATTCTCCAAACACCCAACAGGGCCGACATCCCCGTTATTTGCAAGAGGAAGCGACGCAGGTACAGAGAACAAAGAGCCGGATGCCTGGTCAGGACCCGGCGAAGGCGACTGGGAAAGCTGTCGTTACCGTCAATACTACTCGCCAACGTGCAATCATTGGACAATAAATTAGACGAGGTACGATTACGAATATCCTCCCAACGGGTCATCAAAAGCTGTAATATCCTATGTTTCATGGAATCGTGTCTGAATGATGACATGGATATTCAGCTTGCGGGATACACGCTGCACAGGCAGGATAGAACAGCACACTCCGGTAAGACGGGGGGGCGGTCTGTGCATATTTGTAAACAACAGCTGGTGCACGAAATCTGAGGAAGTCGATAGATTTTGCTCGCCTGAAGTAGAGTATATTGGGATAAATTGCAGGCCACAGTACTTGCCTAGAGAGTTTTCAACTATACATTTCGTGGCTGTTTATTTACCTCCACAGACCGATGCCGCACTAAGACCGCACTCAGTCAGCTGTATAAGGAAGTAAGCAAACAGGAAACCATTCACCCAGAGGCGGCGCTCCTAGTGGCCGGAGACTTTAATTCAGGGAAACTTAAATCAGTTCTACCAAATCTCTATCAACATGTTAAATGTGCAACCAGAGGGAAAATAATTCTAGATCACCTGTACTCCACACACAGAGACACGTACAAAGCTCTCTCTCGCCCTCCATTTGGTAAATCCGACCACAACTCTATCCTCCTGATTCCTGCTTACAAGCAAAAATTAAAGCAGGAAGCACCAGTGACTCGGTCTATAAAAAAGTGGTCAGATGAAGCAGATGCTAAACTACAGGACTGTTTTGCTATCACAGACTGGAACATGTTCCGGGATTCTTCAGATGGCATTGATGAGTACACCCCATCAGTCACTGGCTTTATCAATAAGTACATCGAGGACGTCGTTCCCACAGTGACTGTATGTACATACTAGAGGTCGACTGATTATGATTTTTCAACGCCGATACAGATTATTGAAGGACCAAAAAAAGCCGATACCGATTAATCGGCTGATTTAAAATACTTTATTATTATTATTTTTTTTCTTCTTTTCTATTCTTTTTTGACATTTTTTTTATTTGTAATAATGACAATTACAACAATACTGAATGAACACTTATTTTAACTTAATATAATACATAAATAAAATCAATTTAGCCTCAAATAAATAATGAAACAGGTTCAATTTGGTTTAAATAATGCAAAAACAAAGTGTTGGAGAAGAAAGTATAAGTGCAATATGTGCCATGTAAGAAAGCTAACATTTAAGTGCCTTGCTCAGAACATGGGAACATATGAAAGCTGGTGGTTCCTTTTAACATGAGTCTTCAATATTCCCAGGCAAGAAGTTTTAGGTTGTAGTTATTATAGGAATTATAGGACTATTTCTCTCTATACGATTTGTATTTCATATACCTTTGACTATTGGATGTTCTTATAAGCACTTTAGAATTGCCAGTGTAACAGTATAGCTTCCGTCCCTCTCCTC
The DNA here is from genome assembly GCF_901001165.1 of Salmo trutta. NCBI lineage: Eukaryota > Metazoa > Chordata > Actinopteri > Salmoniformes > Salmonidae > Salmo > Salmo trutta. The sequence goes on along the minus strand of NC_042980.1, from coordinate 28,232,637 downwards.
GCTCGAACCAGGAACACATCGACAACAGCCACCCTCGAAGCAGCGTTACCCATGCAGAGCAAAGGGAACAACTACTCCAAGTCTCAGAGCGAGTGACGTTTGAAACGCTATTAGCGCGCACCCGCTAACTAGCTAGCCATTTCACATCGGTTACACCAGCCTAATCTTGGGAGTTGACAGGCTTGAAGTCATAAACAGCGCAATGCATTGCGAAGAGCTGCTGGCAAAACGCACGAAAGTGCTGTTTGAATGAATGCTTACGAGCCTGCTGGTGCCTACCACCGCTCAGTCAGACTGCTCTATCAAATCAGACTTAATTATAATATAATAAACACACAGAAATACGAGCCTTAGGTCATTAATATGGTAGAATCCGGAAACTATCATCTCGAAAACAAAACGTTTTTTTCTTTCAGTGAAATACGGAACCGTTCCGTATTTTATCTAACGGGTGGCATCCCTAAGTCTAAATATTCCTGTTACATTACACAACCTTCAATGGTATGTCATAATTATGTAAAATTCTGGCAAATTAGTTCGCAACGAGCCAGGCAATGAACGCAAGAGCAGTGACACAATTTCATGTTAGCAGGCAATATTAACTAAATATGCAGGTTTAAAAATATATACTTGTGTATTGATTTTAAAGAACGGCATTGATGTTTATTGTTAGGTACATTGGTGCAACGACAGTGCTTTTTTCGCAAATTGGCTTGTTAAATCATCACCCGTTTGTCGAAGTAGGCTGTGATTCGATGAGAAATTAACAGGTACCGCATCGATTATATGCAACGCAGGACACGTTAGATAAATTAGTAATATCATCAACCATGTGTAGTTAACTAGTGATTATGTTAAGATTGATAGCTAGCATTAAACTTACCTTATAAAAAACGATCAACTTACCTTGGCTTCTCGCTGCCCTCGCGTAACAGGTAGTCAGCCTGCCATGCAGGCTCCTCGTGGAATGCAATGTAAGGCAGGTGGTTAGAGCGTTGGACTAGTAACCAGAAGGTTGCAAAAACGAATCCCCGAATCCCCCCTGAATAAGGCAGTTAACCCCCGTTCCTAGGCCGTCATTGAGAATAAGAATGTGTTCTTAATCTGACTTGCCTAGTTAAATAAAGGTGTAATAAAAAAAAATACTAAAAATAATAATCGGCAAATCGGTGGCCAAAACTACCGATTACCGATTGTTATGAACACTTGAAATCGGCCCTAATTAATCGGCCATTCCGATTAATCGGTCGACCTCTAGTACATACCCCAACCAGAAGCCATGGATTACAGGCAACATTCGCACTGAGCTAAAGGGCAGAGCTGACGCTTTCAAGGTGCAGAACTCTAACCCGGAAGCTTACAAGAAATCTAGCTATGCCCTGCGACGAACCATCAAACAGGCAAAGCGTCAATATAGGGCTAAGATTGAATCATACTACACCGGCTCCGATGCTCGTCTTATGTGGCAGGGCTTGCAAACTATTACAGACTACAAAGGGAAGCACAGCCGCGAGCTGGCCAGTGACACGAGCCTACCAGACGAGGTAAATCACTTCTATGCTCGCTTCGAGGCAAGCAACACTGAAGCATGCATGAGATCGTCAGCTGTTCCGGACGACTGTGTGATCACACTCTCCGTAGCCGATGTGAGTAAGACATTTAAACAGATCAACATACACAAGGCTGCGGGGCCAGATGGATTACCAGGACGTGTGCTCCGGGCATGTGCTGACCAACTGGTAGGTGTCTTCACTGACATTTTCAACATGTCTGAGTCTGTAATACCAACATGTTTCAAGCAGACCACCATAGTCCCTGTGCCAAAGAACACAAAGGCAACCTGCCTAAATGACTACAGACCCGTAGCACTCACGTCCGTAGCCATGAAATGCTTTGAAAGGCTGGTAATGGCTCACATCAACACCATTATCCCCGAAACCCTAGACCCACTCCAATTTGCATACCGCCCAAACATATCCACAGATGATGCAATCTCTATTGCACTCCACACTGCCCTTTCCCACCTGGACAAAAGGAACACTTATGCGAGAATGCTATTCATTGACTACAGCTCAGCGTTCAACACCATACTACCCTCGAAGCTCATCACTAAGCTAAGGATCCTGGGACTAAACACCTCCCTCTGCAACTGGATCCTGGACTTCCTGACGGGCTGCCCCAGGTGGTGAGGGTAGGTAGTAACACATCTGCCACGCTGACTCTCAACACTGGAGCCCCCCAGGGGTGCGTGCTCAGTCCCCTCCTGTACTCCCTGTTCACACACGACTGCACGGCCAGGCACGACTCCAACACCATCATTAAGTTTGCAGACGACACAACAGTGGTAGGCCTGATCAACGACGAGACAGCCTATAGGGAGGAGGTCAGAGAGCTGGCCGGGTGATGCCAGAATAACAACCTATCGCTCAACGTAACCAAGACTAAGGAGGTGATTGTGGACTACAGGAAAAGGAGGGCTAAGTACGCCCCCATTCTCATCGACGGGGCTGTAGTGGTGCAGGTTGAGAGATTCAAGTTCCTTGGTGTCCACATCACCAATGAACTATCATGGTCCAAACACACCAAGACAGTTGTGAAGAGGGCACAACAAAACATTTTCCCCCTCAGGAAACACAAAAGATTTGGCATGGGTCCTGAGATCCTCAAATGGTTCTACAGCTGCAACATCGAGAGCATCCTGACTGGTTGCATCACTGCCTGGTATGTCAATTGCTCGGCCTCCGACCGCAAGGCACTACAGAGTGTAGTGCGTACGGCCCAGTACATCACTTGGGCTAAGCTGCCTGCCATCCAGGACCTCTACACCAGGCGGTGTCAGAGGAAGGCCCTAAAAATTGTGAAAGACCCCAGTCATAGACTGTTCTCTCTACTACCGCACGGCAAGCGGAACCGGAGTGCCAATTATAGGACAAAAATGCTTCTCAACAGTTTTTACCCCCAAGCCATAAGACTCCTGAACAGGTAATCAAATGGCTACTCGGACTATTTGCATTGGGTGCCCCTCCCAACCCCTCTTTTACACTGCTGCTACTCTCTGTGTATCATATATGCACATTCACTTTAACTATACATTCATGTACATACTACCTCAATTGGCCCGACCAACCAGTGCTCCCGCACATTGGCTAACCGGGCTATCTGCATTGTGTCCCACCACCCGCCAACCCCCTCTTTACGCTACCGCTGCTCTCCGTTCATCATATATGCAGTCACTTTAACCATATCTACATACTACCTCAAATCAGCCTGACTAAATAGTGTCTGTATGTAGCCTCGCTACTTTTATAGCCTCGCTACTGTATATTGTTTTTCACTGTCTTTTTTTACTGTTGTTTTTATTTCGTTACTTACCTATTGTTCACCAAATACATTTTTTGCACTATTGGTTAGAGCCTGTAAGTAAGCATTTCACTGTAAGCTGTTGTATTCGGCGTACGTGACAAACTTTTGATTTGATTTGTCACTACAGGATAGCACTGTCTGTGCCACTTCTGCTTTTGCAGTGAGACGGTTATCAAAAGTATACACACGTTCTCTCACACACACATTCTTACTCGGCTAAGGAAAATCCCAAATACAGTTTCATATTTGCTCATCTGCCTAAAACCAAAAGCTTACTTCTACATGTTAGGACCTATGTGCAGACTGACACTGTATGTGGCCTGAATCTGATGTTTGCCCCCTGTGGCTCAGTTGGTAGAGCATGGTGTTTGTAATGCCAGCATGGTGTGTGCAACGCCAGGGTTGTGGGTTCGATTCCCACGGGGGGCCAGTACAAAAAAAAAGCATGAAAATGAAATGTATCCATTCACTACTGTAAGTCACTCTGGATAAGAGCGTCTGCTAAATGACGTAAATGTTGGTGCCATTTTAACCCCCTCCCCACTGCCCCTATTTCCCTGTCAGTGGAGCTCAGTGACTGAGATTAAGCCGTGGCCCAGGTCGGCTGACACAGCAAGGTGGCCAGGGGATCGCTAGATATTACTAGCAGTGATAATTACCCTACTACTGTCTGACTGGGTTTACACACTGATAACATTACTCCCAGTTACACACACACACACACACACACACCTGCTGTTATTAATATCCTGGAATGTCACTTCTGACTTTCATCTGCTCTGCACCCTACCTGACGCGCACACACTCCTACTACTGTGTCCGCTCACTATAGACATCACTCACAGTTAACACAGAGACAAGCCCTGTGCCACACACTCCTACTACTGTGTCCGCTCACTATAGACATCACTCACAGTTAACACAGAGACAAGCCCTGTGCCACACAAACGATGACAGTTCTATTGAGAGAACAGTGGAATAGTAGTGTACTATCCTCCTCATAGTGGTCGGTTTGGCCACTCTGTTGTTTATAGATATCAGCTGGGTATATCACCACTGGGAATTAGCACTAGGATGACGGAGGGAACTATATTTGGATTAAAAATATAGTTCATCTCAAATTAGTGGTCGCCATCATTTTTGTTTTTAACTGAGTATTATGTACAAAGATGAAGCTCTGTTTTACTCTTTGATGTTATGATGGTCCTAAAGGTGTTTCGCCTTACAAGGTCCTGTGGGTCTAATCAGATTGCTGGTAGGATTAGAAAGAGGAGGAGGGCAACATTACCATTCTGCCTTCCTGACCTCAGAGCTCAACTCACCCAGACTAGAGCGAGACCTTTTTTGGTTGTCTCCAGAAATAGCCTGATTGATTTCATAATGATTCCCAGGGGAGGTTTTTGAGGAAATGGGAACCAAGCTGAAATGTAAGAAAGGCGTCCACTTCAACTGGTGGCGAATGTTCTCTGAATGTTGTGGTGACGTTATGTATCTGATTGTAGTATTGTTCTCTGTGGTTATTTATGTTTGATCGTAAAAGTCAGTTCTAGAGATTTTATTGGCTTGTTCTGAGGAATATGTCAGAAAAGGAAACAGCCTCCCATGACAAAGGGCATTTCTGCCATTGTTTCACGCCGTTCACTCCCATTCTGGAGCTACAGCCTGACTCTCTCTCTTTCTCTGTGTGTTGTGATGTGTTAGGGCTCAGACACACCAATAGCGTTTGCTGGCTGAGAGCACTTAGCACCTCGATGAAATTTGCGAACCGAGTGCACAATGATTACATGTAGAATCGCATGAAAAGTCTAGGCAGTCAGACGTCTACAGCAGTTGCTACTTTAGACACCACACGCTGAACGATCGGCACACCAACGAACGCAAATCCACATTCGGTGCGATGTGTGCCAGCCCTTAGCCTGGTTCCTAAAGAGCCTCCTCCCCAGTGCTGTGTGTGTGTGTGTGTGTGTGTGTGTGTGTGTGTGTGTGTGTGTGTGTGATCCTGTATTACGACCCTCCGCTCCAGCCCCAGCACTCTTCCTTCACCACTGGGCTGGCTGCCAGGATACACTCTGATGCCCTGTAAACACAGACACCTGCTTTAATGTCTCTGTCCCCTCCCTGGGATGTCCTGTCAGATGTGCACACACATATGTCTCTCTCCTACAGGAAGCTGTGAATTCTCAGGAATGCAACCAGGGATAGGGTGTTAGGGTGTTGGAGGGTAGAGTTTGTCTCTTCTGTGTACGGACCACACCTGAGAACTGTCATAAACCACAGCTGAGTTAAAAACACACTCGCACATCTACTATCCCCCTCTCTCTTCCTGTATCTCTCACACACACATTTACTGCCTATCTCACTAGTGTCTAGCGCTCCTTTTCTCTCTCCAATTATATCTCCCTTACACACACGTTAAGTTTTAGCATGGGGGGATAATATGAGTCTTAGACAGACCTCATCGCCTCAAGCTAGTAAACTAGCTTCAAAAGTTAATTGTTTATCCTGTAGCCTTAGTATCGCTCACTCACTCACACACACATCCCTATATCACCAGGTCTAGATCTTAGACAGGACACTGTGGGCTAGACACCGTGACGGTAACCGTGGTGATGGGATAAACAGGTTGCGGCGGGTGCTATGGTGGAGTATAGTCTGGGGATAGGAGAATAATGAGCTAATGCATTGTTAATGGTGCTGTTACTGGCCCTGTTCAGAGGAGGTGATGCCCCAGAGACCAGGCCAGAGACCAGGCCAGAGACCAGGCCAGAGACGGGCTGGAACAGCACAAGATTGGGTTTCAGTATAGCAGGGGTCGGCAACAGGTGGCCCACGGGCCAAAACTGTCAGTGAGTGATTTTATAAAAATGTATTTGGCCCCCAAAGTTTTCAGAAAAGAAAAGAGTGTAAAATCACCAGTAATTCAGCTAAAACTGAGTTTTATTTAGGACATCTGTTTCCAAGTGTTCCCACATATAAAAAAGATGTGATTGTGTCTCAATGAAATCAAGGTATGAAATTATTATTTTCAAATACATTTTTTTTGTTGTGGTCAATTTGCAGTGAAAAAAAACTCAGGCTGAATCTAGTAGCCTACACCTGCACTACAGTATAACTAGTGAAATAAAGGTTTACTGTGGTGAGATGCAGGGCAGAAACTCCACAGGGCCTAACCTATGGAATGTGGACAGATGCAGTAGTAGTGGAATGGATGGCAATGATAGACTATGTTGCTTTGGCAATTTATTACTGAATTATCACTACTGATTTATTAGGTCAGTAAAGTTAATTGAATCTAAATAATGGAATTTAGATGCCTCTACCCTTTCTCTTGCTTTGTTGGTACAGCTGTATAGATCCTCAATCTTCTGTTAGTGTTTTAATCAAGTTCATTACCTCAGTGTGTGGGGGGGGTGTGTTTAAAAAAATATTATATATATATATATTTTTTTAAATCTGGAGCGTCACCATGGAGCACGGAATACACACGCTGCTCTAGAAGCCATTTGCTGTGACCCAGTGAGTGGCAGACAATCAGGGATTAGGACTAGGGATTATATGGGCTGGTTGTAATCCCTCCCTCCGCCTTTGACATGTCAGTCCCTGGTAACACTGTACTGGTACCATCAGACCTATAGCTCTACAGACACACTTTGATGTTGTCTGTGTGTCTGACTGACTGGGTTTAAGTGTGTGTGTGTGTGGGGGGGGGGGGGGGCTGAAGATGGTAATAATGTGTTTTTTTGTAGTTGGTACATTTGGGTGTTTTTTAATGAACTCTCCAGAGAAATGTGTAAACTCTAGAGGTATAGCGGAATAGACGAGGGCAGGCAGATGGTATTAACTCCATTACAGGGTTAATTGCCTCTGGCTGTGATGTTTCGCTGGCAACCCTCGACACTGTATTTTACACACACACAATACCCTCACAAACACACACACACACAATACCCTCACAAACACACACACAATACCCTCACAAACACACCACGCCACTACACACTCCTCCATCCTCCCCACTCCTACAAGCACTGACCCGTGTCTTATCAGTCTCTCCCCTGCCTCTGTATCAGTGCCCTGCTCTCTCTATCTATACTATTCACTGGGCTTTATTGGCTTGGGAAACATATGTTAACATTGCCAAAGCAAGTGAAGTCGATAATATACAAAAGTGAAATAAACATTCCCTGCTATCTGCCGCTGGCTGGGATGTGCTGTAGGTGGATGTGCTGTAGGGGGATGTGCTGTAGGGGGATGTGCTGTAGGGGGATGTGCCCCCCTCTGCCTCTTCACCTCCCCTTCACACAGACACAGTGTGACAGGATGGCATGGTGCCCTGCAGAACACACTCATAGGGTGGGTGGGTGGGTTCTTCAGTGGGGGAGGAGGGGTGCAATTATGATGCCAGGGGCAGAATTTGGGTTATGTTGGGGAAGGGGTGGTGAGGTTCTAGTATGTGGGGGTGGATGAAAAGGGCTTACATTTTGGAGGATGACATTTTTTATTTTTAAAGGAGCTTATGTCTTCACATCATACACCCACCCACAGCCTTGAGCAAGTGCCAAATACTATCTACGGTCCATTTAGCACTATGAATGTTGGAATAACGTTTAGGGCTTTTTGGAGGCTCAATAACATGTTTGTTGCTTTTATAGAACTCTGTTATGGTGAGGGTTCGTAAATGTGCGTGGGGTATTTGAATGGCCTTGCTAAATATCATTGATTCTAGGAAACCACAAGTTATTTTGGTCATCCTGGATATTGTCTCAAGCCAGCAGATGACCCAAAACCATGCTGCAACACCATAACAACACTGGTAACATTGGTTGTTGGTCAGAGCTGTTCTAATAGAAGTCTTCAGGCATGTTTGGTTGCTAAGAGAGGGAGAGGTTCTTGTCTGGCGGATATAAGCGTCTGTGTTTGTTTCACGCTCCACAGGCTGGGTTCAAAGCTCTGCTCTGTGGAGGCATGATGGTAGCAGCATACCACCCTGCATCCCACTGCTGGCTTGCTTCTGAAGCTAAGCAGGGTTGGTCCTGGTCAGTCCCTGGATGGGAGACCAGATGCTGCTGGAAGTGGTGTTGGAGGGCCAGTAGGAAGCACTCTTTCCTCTGTTCCAAAAATAAATGTCCCCAATTCCCCAGGGCAGTAATTGGGGACATTGCCCTGTGTAGGGTGCCATCTTTCGGATGGGACTTTAAACCGGTGTCCTGACTCTCTGTGGTCACTAAAGAGCCCATGGCACTTATCGTAAGAGTAGGGGTGTTAACCCTGGTGTCCTGGCTAAATTCCCATTTTAACCCTCATACCATCACGGTCACCTAATCATCCCCAATTTATAATTGGCTCATTCACCCCCTCTCCTCTCCCCTGTAACTGTTCCCCAAGTCATTGCTGTAAATGACAATGTGTTCTCGGTCAACTTACCTGGTAAAATAAGGGTTAAATAAATTAAAATGTGTACAGCAGATAGGACCTGTATAAAATAGTTATTTTAGCCTGGTAAACACAGTCTAGTTAAATGGTATCGGTTCTGGGGAAGTGGTGCACTCATAAAGATGACAGGAACTGGAGTTTCTACACGATTCCTGATGTGTATCTCTCTCTAGGGGGTTTCTGTGTGTCATTAACACCCCTGCTGTATTGGTGTGAGGTGTCACCAGAAATCCCCTTCTAAAGGGTCAGTGACAGTACTGTCTCCCAGTGTTCTCAGATTCACTTGTTCTCTTGAGTCGGGGTAGCAAGGATGGCCGACATTGCAGTAGGGGCAGGGAGGATGGTAGGATGGTGTGATATAAGGTTCGGTGTACGGGGGGGTATGCAGTGCCTCAGCATTTCCCAGCCAGGAAATGGTCTTAGCTGCTGCCCTTCCAAACAATGAGCCAGGCGGGGAGGGACTAGGATGGCTTCCTGCCTCTGTTACAGTACAGACCTGCCTCAGCCTCACAGCCCTCAGATACAAAACGTCACACAGACAGCAACACTGTGTACCAGACCAGTACTGACCAGTAGAGAGCAGAGCAGTAAGAGAGAAGCTGTGTGTGTGTGTGTGTGTGTGTGTGTGTGTGTGTGTGTGTGTGTGTGTGTGTGTGTGTGTGTGTGTGTGTGTTGGAGCCAGGTGAAAATGTGTGATGGGTGTTTTCCCTGCTGCTCTGAGGCTGTCATGTGGCTAAGGTAGCAGCAGCCTCAGCTGGGGCCCAAATGTGGTGACCTCATCACTCGACAGCATCAGTAACTGCATGGAATAGATAGGCAGAGAGGAGGGCAGTAAGCCTGGGCATTCATTTGATGGGTACTTCAGCTACAGACTAAAACATCATTTAAAACATTGAATTCTACTTCGGCTGTGCTGTTTGCTGTGGGTGTGATTTTAGTTTCTATGTTATATGGAAAAGGTCTACAGACGGATGAGGACAAACTCATGCAATCACAGCTTTAAGGTCCAGTATACAAAGAGAGACACAACAACAGCTCTGTATCTCGCACGCACGCACACACACACAATGGGAGGCTCTCCTCACTACATTCTTTACGTCTATCCTGCTGGTATTACTATCCTGGAATGTCACATCAGCTCTGCACTAGAGGTCGACCGATTTATGATTTTTCAACACCGATACTGATTTATTGGGGGACCAAAAAAAGCTGATACATATTAATTGGCCGATTTTTTTTTTTTTTTTATTTTTTTTTTTAAATTTTATTATTATTTTTTTTTTAAAACAAATTTTTAAATTAAAAAAAAAAATGTTTACAAATATATATATCTTTGTAATAATGACTATTGCAACAATACTCAATGAACCCTTTTATTTTAACTTAATATAATATACTGCTCCAAAAAATTAAGGGAACACTTAAACAACACATCCTAGATCTGAATGAAAGAAATAATCTTATTAAATACTTTTTTCTTTACATAGTTGAATGTGCTGACAACAAAATCACACAAAAATAATCAATGGAAATCCAATTTATCAACCCATGGAGGTCTGGATTTGGAGTCACACTCAAAATTAAAGTGGAAAACCACACTACAGGCTGATCCAACTTTGATGTAATGTCCTTAAAACAAGTCAAAATGAGGCTCAGTAGTGTGTGTGGCCTCCACGTGCCTGTATGACCTCCCTACAACGCCTGGGCATGCTCCTGATGAGGTGGCGGATGGTCTCCTGAGGGATCCCCTCCCAGACCTGGACTAAAGCATCCGCCAACTCCTGGACAGTCTGTGGTGCAACGTGGCGTTGGTGGATGGAGCGAGACATGATGTCCCAGATGTGCTCAATTGGATTCAGGTCTGGGGAACGGGCGGGCCAGTCCATAGCATCAATGCCTTCCTCTTGCAGGAACTGCTGACACACTCCAGCCACATGAGGTCTAGCATTGTCTTGCATTAGGAAGAATCCAGGGCCAACCGCACCAGCATATGGTCTCACAAGGGGTCTGAGGATCTCATCTCGGTACCTAATGGCAGTCAGGCTACCTCTGGCGAGCACATGGAGGGCTGTGCGGCCCCCCAAAGAAATGCCACCCCACTGACTGACCCACCACCAAACCGGTCATGCTGGAGGATGTTGCAGGCAGCAGAACGTTCTCCACGGTGTCTCCAGACTCTGTCACGTCTGTCACGTGCTCAGTGTGAACCTGCTTTCATCTGTGAAGAGCAGGTGTACTCACTTTTGTTGCCAGCGGTTTAGACATTAATGGCTGTGTGTTGTGTTATTTTGAGGGGACAGCAAATGTACACTTATACAAGCTGTACACTCACTACTTTACATTGTAGCAAAGTGTCATTAATTCAGTGTTGTCACATGAAAAGATATACTCAAATATTTACAAAAATGTGAGGGGTGTACTCGCTTTTGTGAAATACTGTATATACTTCTGTGTATTGATTTTAAGAAAGGCATTGATGTTGATGGTTAGGTACATTTGTGCAGCGAATGTGCTTTTTTCGTGAATGCGCTTTTGTTAAATCATCACCCGTTTGGCGAAGTTGAAGTAGGCTGTGATTCGATGATAAATTAACAGGCACTGATATGATTATATGCAACACAGGACAAGCTATTTAACCTAGTAATATCATCAACCATGTGTAGTTAACTAGTGATTATGTGAAGACTGATTGTTTTTTTATAAGATTAGTTAAACGCTAGCTAGCAACTTACCTTGGCTCCTTGCAGCCACAAGGTCCTTTTAACGCTGCACTCGCGTAACAGGTGGTCAGCCTGCCACGCAGTTTCCTCATGGATTGCAATGTAATCGGCGTCCAAAAATGCTGATTACCGATTGTTATGAAAACTTGAAATTGACCCTAATTAATCGGTAGACCCCTACTCTGCACCCTACCTGACACACACACGTATTAATAACATTGCAGTAACTTTAGAACCCAATAGGAATCTATGTTTGGGTAAAAACAGCTAAGCCCAGATTCGTGTGTATGTGAGCCTGACCCAGATACTGTAGCCCAGATACACACCATCCTGGTCTGTAGTAAATCAGCTGTGAGGCTGACCCAGATACTGTAGCCCAGATACACAACCTCCTGGTCTGCAGTAAATCAGCTGTGAGGCTGACCCAGATACTGTAGTCCAGGTACACACCCTACTGGTCTGCAGTAAATCAGCTGTGAGGCTGACCCAGATACTGTAGTCCAGATACACACTATCCTGGTCTGTAGTAAATCAGCTGTGAGGCTGACCCAGATACTGTAGTCCAGGTACACACCATCCTGGTCTGTAGTGAATCAGCTGTGAGGCTGGGTGGCCTGAACTACCCTACCTTTAGGGAGCTGGCCTACGTGATTGTCTCTGATGAAGAGACTGGAGTCACATGTTATTTCTGGTTTCTGCCCTAGTTTACTAAACTGGGATAGAAGCACCAGGACACTATGAGTGGATGACTTAATAGAGCACCACGTGTGATGTGTGTTTAGACGGGTCAGCGCCACCATAGTCCAAGCTGTGTTTACTATTCAGTCAAAATCTGCACGGAATTTACATTGTCATACAAATCTCTTATTTATGTCAATGTAGGATTGACGTGAAAGTCTGAGTTCCACATTGATATCTCAAGTTAGTGTTCAGCTCTTATCTATAGGAGCTTTGAGGTGAGCTGAAGACTGAGGTTGTCACATACTGTAACAATGTTAATGTGATCTGTGTTGTGGAGTGAAATGCCCAACAGTACGAGAGAGCGTGTTTGTGGGTGTTTAACATTGCTCTGTTACATAACATGGCCATCTCCTAGTGTGCTGCTATTGTAGTGGTACAGAGGGAGTGATTGTGTGAGGGAGAGAGCTACAGTATACTGTTTTTAGAAGAGAGGCAGCAGATGGACAGTGGCTGGCAATCAGGTCATTCAGAATTCTTGTGGAAGTACGACTCTGGTCATCCGCTATGGGTTACAGCTAGGGTTGCACATTTTGGGGAATATTCGGAGGTGGAAACTTTCCATGGGAAAGTATTGGAATTAACGGGAATATATGGGAATTAATATTAATACCATTTAAATGTAGTTTATTTCCCCCCATTGGATATATTTACCATATCATATGGAGACAGAAACATTAACCTTTTACCTTGTCATAAGTAGACATAATTGCAAATGATTAAATCCTTCCAATAGAAATAAAACCATTTTTTTTGTTACAAATTTAACGTTAATTAAATTAGTTGACTCTTCACATGGGATGATTTCACTGAACAACAAAAGAAAGGGAATATTGAATGATCAATCACATCTTCCAAAAACGTTTTCAACATAATAGTCTAGAAACTAAAGCTTTGGTTGTCTTCCTCTCAGGCTTCCATGTCTTCTCCCTGGACCTCCTCAATGTCCACCTCTTGAAAATCAGACTCTGAGTACTCCTCTTTACTGTCACTTTCCAACCTTGTTGAGGATGGCTCGTTGACAGGCTCAAAAAGCCTCAAATTTGCCCAGATGGCCACCAATTTTTCAACCCTTGTATTGGTCAGCCTGTTGCGTGTTTTGGTGTGTGTGTGTTCCCAAACAAGGACCAGTTGCACTCTGAGGCAGCTGATGTTGGTGGGATTTGGAGGAGGATGGAGGCAACCGGGGAAAGAGCCTCAGATCCACAAAGTCCCTTCCACCAGGTGGCTGATGAGATATGTTGGCACGACTGCCATATTGCATCTCCATCCCAAAGCCCTTGCTTGGAAGTGTACTTTGCCAGACTGCCAAGAACCTTGCCCTCATCCAGGCCAAGGTGGCAAGATATGGTAGTGATGACATCATAGGCCTTGTTGAGCTCTGCACCAGACAGGATGCTCTTGCCAGCATACTTGGGGTTCAACATGTACGCTGCGGCATGTATGGGCTTCAGGCAGAAGTCTTCATGCTTTTTGATTCATTTCAGAACTGCAGTTTCCTCTGCTTGGAGCAACAGTGAAGTGGGCAGGGCAGTATGGATTTCTTCTCCTACATCTGCAAGCAGAGTCTGAACATCAGACAGAATGGCATTGTCTCCTTCAATCTGTGCAATGGCTACTGCTATAGGTTATAGAGTTACCACTCTCTCCCAAAAATACATCATCCAGGATGATCCTCTTGATGAGGCTGTCCATATCGGCAGACTGTGTTATGGCCATTTCTTGGAGAGACTCCTTCCCCTCCAGGAGACTGTCAAACATGATGACAACGAACATTCGACCACCCATCAGAGATGATTGCAATACAGTCTGCTTCCTCTATGATTTGCTTGACCTTCACTTGACCTCTGTTGAAATCTGCATCCAGCAAATTAGTAAATAAAGCATGTCTGGTTGGAGGGGTGTATGCTGGGCGAAGAACATTCAGAAATCTCTTCCAATACACATTGCCTGTGAGCATCAGAGGTAAACCAGTTGCATACACAGCTCGAGCAAGACATTCATCAGCATTTCTCTGACTACATTCCTCCATTGAGTCAAAAAAACTTCTGATTCCAGGAGGACCATGAGCTATTGCTTTTGATAAGGTGTCTGATACATCATTTTCACCTCAAATAGAAGTAGAGGGACTTTTGTCAGAGGTTGCTTGTCGTGAGTGCTGAGGGAACTTTATGCACTTGGCCAGATGATTCTGCATCTTTGTTGCATTCTTCACATATGATTTGGCACAGTATTTGCAAATGTACACAGCTTTTCCTTCTACATTAGCTGTAGTAAAATGTCTCCACATCAGATGTGTGGTATTTTCCTGTAAAGATTAGAAAAAAATGAGTAAAAAACACCCAAATGCAATTCCATGGACAAAGCAATAGTTGAGCAGTTAGATAAAACATTAATCTTTCAAAGGAGTTGTAAGATAAGATAAAAATTAAAAATGTATGCAAACAGGTGAATTAACACTCCTCAGTTAGCAGGCTCAAGCAATCTAAAACCCACATGGTAGCAAAAACTAACTAGCAGAAATTGTTAACAAGTTAGAAATGATTTAAACACACTTTGCTGTATGCTACTATTTACTAGTTAACAACAACAATCAATATAAAATATATTCACCCCCCCCCCCAGTATTGTAATCAAAACTTACCAGAAAGCATGTAGTCCTTGGCTCAGACAGTGTAGTAGTGTGGGTTCAATAGCATCTCATTAGTGTGCAAGAGCTTGAGAATCAGCTGCACATGTGATGGAAGAGTGCACTGTGCATGCAGAGGGTTGCAATTCCATTGAATTGGGGATATTTTGGTTAAACTATGCCACAAGACCTAAAATTGCTTTATGTGTATCCCACAAAAAAGGTTCACTGTTATAAGCTCACTTTTTTTTGATGAATTTAAGCAAAATTCCCCAAATTCCCGGGCGTAACTTCCCATGGAAAATTTCCGACCCTTTGCAACCCTAGTTATACAGTTGAAGTCGGAAGTTGACATACACCTTAGCCAAATACATTTCAACTCCGTTTTTCACAATTCCTGACGTTTAATCCTAGTAAAAATTCCCTGTCTTAGGTCAGTTAGGATCACCAATATATTTTAAGAATGTGAAATGTCAGAATAATAATAGAGAATGATTTCAGCTTTTATTTCTTTAATCACATTACCAGTGGGTCAGAAATGTACATACACTTTGGTAGCATTGCCTTTAAATTGTTTAACTTGGGTCAAACGTTTCTGGTAGCCTTCCACAAGCTTCTCACAATAAGTTGGGTGAATTTTGGCCCATTCCTCCTGACAGAGATGGTATAACTGAGTCAGGTGTGTAGGCCTCCTTGCTCGCACACCCTTTTTCAGTTCTGCTCACACTTTTTCTATGGAATTGAGGTCAGGGCTTTGTGATGGCCACTCCAATACCTTGACTTTGTTGTCCTTAAGCCCTTTTTCCACAACTTTGGAAGTATGCTTGGGGTCATTGTCCATTTGGAAGACCCATTTGTGACCAAGCTTTAACTTCCTGACTGATGTCTTGAGATGTTGCTTCAATATATCCACATAATTTTCCATCCTCACGATGCCATCTATTTTGTGAAGTGCACCAGTCCCTCCTGCAGCAATGCACCCCTACAACATGATGCTGCCACCCTCGTGCTTCACAGTTGGGATGGTGTTCTTCGGCTTGCAAGCCTCCCTCTTTTTCCTCCAAATATAACGATGGTCATTATGGCCAAACAGTTCTATTTTTGTTTCATCAGACTAGAGGACATTTCTCCAAAAAGTACGATCTTTGTCCACATGTGCAGTTGCAAACCGTAGTCTGGCTTTGTTATGGCGGTTTTGGAGCAGTTGCTTCTTCCTTGCTGAGTGGCCTTTCAGGTTACGTTGACTATAGGACTCGTTTTACTGTGGATATAGATACTTTTGTACCTGTTTCCTCTAGCATCTTCATAAGGTCCTTTGCTGTTGTTCTGGGATTGATTTGTACTTTTCGCACCAAAGTACGTTCATCTCTAGGAGACAGAACGTCTCTCCTTCCTGAGCGGTATGACGGCTGCGTGGTCCCATGGTGTTTATACTTGCGTACTATTGTTTGTACAGATGAAAGTGGTACCTTCAGGCGTTTGGAAATTGCTCCCAAGGATGAACCAGACTTATGGAGGTCTACAATTTTTTTTTCTGATGTCTTGGCTGATTTCTTTTGATTTTCCAATGATGTCAAGCAAAGAGGCACTGAGTTTGAAGGTAGGCCTTGAAATACATCCACAGGTACACCTCCAATTCACTCAAATGATGTCAATTAGCCTATCAGAAGCTTCTAAAGCCATGACATCATTTTCTGGAATTTTCCAAGCTGTTTAAAGGCACAGTCAACTTAGTGTATGTAAACTTCTGACCTACTGGAATTGCGATACAGTGAATTACAAGTCAAATTGTCTGTCTGTAAACAGTTGTAGGAAAAATGACTTGTGTCATGCACAAAGTAGATGTCCTTACTGACTTGCCAAAACTATAGTTTATTAACAAGAAATTTGTGGAGTGGTTGAAAAATGAGTTTTAATGACTCCAACCTAAGTGTATGTAAACTCCCGACTTTAGCTACTGGAAGTCCATTCCTCTGGTCATCCACTATGGGTTACAGCTACAGGGAGTACACACACACACACACACACACACACACACACACACGCGCACGCGCGTATGGTCGGTCACACATGCATACTTTCTTTCATGGGTGGTTCTTTATGCTAACATTAGCAGGTCCACCCATACAGTTCAACTAATGTACACAGAGTTTACATTGCTCTCTCTCTCTCTATGAGCTGTCACACACCATCAATCTTCTTTACTCCTATAGGCCTTCATGTAGAAATATATACACCTTCACATCATGCATGTGTTCAGACTAATGTATGGTCACATCCATTCTTACGTAAACAGTGAAGACCATCACTAGCAGTAGGTATCCTGTGTTGGAACTGACATCACAACAATCATACCATCTTACCACTTTCTAGCAGCTCCGATCTCTCACCTCTTTGAAGTGTGTACTACAAAGTGAGCTAGTGGTGAGGTAATGGTCTGTCCCTCCTTCTCCTCACCCTGTACAGTACAGTTCACTGACTGAACCCTATCCCACATCCTGCTGCTGGACCACTCCAGCCTCATACTGGCCTGGTATTGTCCCAGGCAGGTGGTCATTCTTCTGCTGGACCACTCCAGCCTCATACTGGCCTGGTATTGTCCCAGGCAGGGGGTCATTCTGCTGCTGGACCACTCCAGCCTCATACTGGCCTGGTATTGTCCCAGGCAGGGGGTCATTCTGCTGCTGGACCACTCCAGCCTCATACTGGCCTGGTATTGTCCCAGGCAGGGGGTCATTCTGCTGCTGGACCACTCCAGCCTCATACTGGCCTGGTATTGTCCCAGGCAGGGGGTCATTCTGCTGCTGGACCACTCCAGCCTCATACTGGCCTGGTATTGTCCCAGGCAGGGGGTCATTCTGCTGCTGGACCACTCCAGCCTCATACTGGCCTGGTATTGTCCCAGGCAGGCGGTCATTCTGCTGCTGGACCACTCCAGCCTCATACTGGCCTGGTATTGTCCCAGGCAGGCGGTCATTCTGCTGCTGTCAGTAAAAGTAGCTTGGTGTAAAATGAAATGCGGTTGCTCTGTCGGTTGGCTGGCTGCTTTTTGCCACAGAACCTGTGGAGCGTTCATTTAGGATCACATAATACAGCAGCAGCAAGCCTTTTAAGCCATCTTCACTTCTTCACATATACAGTGCCTTGCAAAAGTATTCATCCCCCTTGGTGTTTTTCCTCTTTTGTTGCATTACAACCTGTAATGTAAATAGGATTTTATTTGGATGCCATGTAATGGACATACCCAAAATAGTCCAAATTGGTAAAGTGAAATGAAAAGAATAACTAAAAAATAAAGCAAGTGGCACCATGAAGACCAAGGAGCTCTCCAAACAGGTCAGGGACAAAGTTGTGGAGAAGTACAGATCAGGGTTGGGTTATATATTTTTTTTCATCTGAAACTTTGAACATCCCATGGAGCATCATTAAATCCATTTATTAAAAAATGGAAAGAATATTGCACCACAACAAACCTGCCAAGAGAGAGTCGCCCACCAAAACTCAATGTCACACTCTGAGAAACCAGTCAGTCAACCCTAGACCCTGGTGTTGTACTTGTATTGACGACGAGATGTTGGTGGGTCCACTGGTTTTGATGTGCGACTGCTAGGGACTGTGGTGCTTGGCTAATGCTTCTTGAACTTAGCTGTTGTTCAGTGATGCAGACCTCGGACTGTTTTTCTGGCAGTATTGTGAGAATGAGATGGCTCCCTCAGCCCAACTACATTGTTGTTCATCTGCAGCAGTGTACTGTGTGGCTATACTGGTTCTCAGGATAGGCTTTTTATATCACTGCTGTGTGTGCACATGTTTGTGGACCTAAAGTGTGTGTGTGTGACACAGACCCTGTCATTAGAGCTAGAGGGATAGGCCTCTTCCTGCAGGGCCTGAGGATGCAGCTGGAACAGAGCAGTTAAACAGCAGTACAGGGAGTTTTAGTTCTCTACTCAGCCATGTGAGTTGGGTCCCATGGGACTGCCCTGTTGGGACAACTCATACACATGGTGCATACTATAAACAATAGGTGTATTAATCTATATCAAAGAAACTGTGTGAACAAATATTATCAGTGAGATGCAGAGATTTGTGTGTGTGTGTGTGTGTGTGGGTCTAGGATACAAGTGAGGATTTCCTATGCTGTATAACTTGTTACAGCTGTTAAGTCATTGATGATAATCTACCAATTTGTTTCATGTCTTACATTAAGATAAGGTGGATCATAGCTATAAGATCATAGCTATATTCTATACAATTCATGTTTAACCCTTTATCATGGTTGGTGTCTCGATGGATTTGTCCAAAATCTTGTAACATAAAATATTTAGTTTTCTGTCCTTGCATGTATGGCAGTGTAAGTTATCGTTAAATTAGACATTAAACTTAAACCCTGTAAGAATCCTGGATCTAGCTGTTGGACAGTTTTATGTATCGAGATCTCAGAAATGCAGTGTAACTCCGTAACATTTTGTGTCTTATGTTACGGGGTGAAAACTGTTTTCATGGGCACACAAATCCAAAATAATAAATGTGATTGCAAAATCAAATGCTTCTAACTGAAAGAGTCACCTTACCTTGATACTTTACCTAAATCGATACTGTCATTAACATGGTTCTTCAATAATTATGCATAATACTTGTTGGCTGTGCGTTTGGTGTCCAGCTGATAAATTACGCCTTGATAGTTTCACACATCATCATCTGATCCAGGAAGGAATTTTCTGAATGACAGTCAAGTGACGAACAGCTGTTGTGATGGGCTTTTGCATCACGTAGCGAAGTGCTAGAAAAAGGGTGTTCGCGAGGAATGTCCAGAATATTTTGGTGTCATTAGTTATGCTGGTGAAGACCGTTGTGCCTGGATCCACGTTCGATCTAATATCCCTAGCGAATTGATGTTGATCGTCTGTTGATTTACAGCAGGGTCTCGTTAGATATAACAGAAAAGCATCAAGTAATGTGTTCATGTTTTCAGATGTCTACTGTGTGCAGTTGTGTAGGCTAGACTATTGCACAACACCCAACGCTATTCCTAATAATTATTCTGGATATAGTGACAACAAATTACATAGCCTAGTGGGCTTATTGACAATATGATCTAGTAATGAAATAACATGATAAATACGTTTTTCCATGTTACGCCAGCAATGTTAAGCAATACAAGGGGCTTGAAGTGGCCTACTTGAATTTGGAGCTCAGAAATTCAAGTACTGGAATAGGCCTACCTTGAAAATCAGACATTTCCTCAATTTGGTGCTTGAAAAGTCTTTGAAATTATTGTAGCCAATTTATCAGTTTTCCTGCTCCCTTATAATTGTCTGTGATTTAATTTTGTATCCATTTTTGTGAGGGATGTGGCCACTTTCGTTTGTTTTCCGCCGCTTCAATTGAAGGGTGTTGCGCTACTCTATTGAGATAAAACCACGTGCAGTTGTTATGATGTCAACAACATCAAATTCTGGCTTCGACTTCGTTTCCATACAAATCCTTCCATTAAAAAGGAACCTGGTTTTTGGTAACTTTCTCATTATAAAAACAACGATGGTGAGATTAAAATGGTAAGATTCATGCTACCACTAATATTCATGGCTTTATTATGTTTCCCTGCGTCGGCCACATGGGCTACAGAAAAATAATTTACATTTACATTTAACATTTTAGTCATTTAGCAGACGCTCTTATCCAGAGCGACTTACAGTAGAGTGCATACATTTTATTACGTTTTAAATACTCATCATGCAAACATCCAATCTATTTAGTCAGGCAATGTCCATATTGTTCTCACATATTTTAGAATGTAATAATAATTTGAATATCAATTAGTGATGCACCGATGTGACATTTTAGCCGATACTGATATCCAAAATTTTCCGTGGCAAAAAAAATGATACACGTAAATTTTTGCGGCTTTTTAAGCATTCTAGTACAGTTAAATAGTTAACACACACACACATGGAGGCAGCGGTCTAAGGCACGGCATCTCCGTGCAAGAGGCGTCACTACAGTCCCTGGTTCGAATCCAGGCTGTATCACATCCGACCGTGATTGGGAGTCCCATAGGGCAGCGCACAATTGGCCCAGCGTCGTCTGGGTTTGGCCGGGGTAGGCCGTCATTGTAAATAAGAATTTGTTCTTAACTGACTTGCCTAGTTAAATAAAAGTTACACACCACACTGACCAAAAGTTATTTTGTTGGCATTTACGCATGTCCCCATAACCAGTAAAACATAATCAAAACCTGTTTCTTTCACTTACTTGCTGTGTTGTTTCGTTGTTCATTTGTTAAGTCATTTCATTCTCAAACAGGATTTCTATGGAACGCCGTTTGGGTCTTTGCTATGGAACGCCGTTTGGGTCTTTGCGTGTCAAAAAGAAAACAATGACCAGGAGAACACTATTTGATGTGTCAAATAAGCTTGTTGACCAATCAGGACCTGAATATGACTGCACGTCACATCATTTAATGTGTTCATGAATTTTTTACATTGTGTAATAACTATCATTTGTACTTCATGTCACAACGATTCATTGATACGTATGCTATGGTGCTGGTAAAGTTGTCTCGCGCACCTACAGTGCTGATCATAAAAAAAAGCTAGCTAGCTCATGGATGCAAATAAAAGTTCCTCCCCAAAAACATAGCAAAGCAACAATCTGTTTCTGTAGCTATAGTTAGCTAGCTAACTGTATAGCTAGGTGTCATCATCTACAATAACCCTAATTTATCAGACAGTTATTATTTGATTTAATGGTCGGACTCATCTATGTGAAGCTAGCCACAATAAGGATTAGCCACAATAGTGGATTTTCTGTTAGCCTTCTCAATAAAAGTGTGGCGTAATTCTACTATTTGTATTCAGTTGCAGCACTGTCAATGACATACTTTTTTTATTTTGAAGGCAAACTGCAAATTCCACTATTGTGCCTAATTCATATTGTGGCTAGCTTCACAACACATAACCAGGTCAGGTCGAGCCTCACTAGCCAGATGAAGCAAACTGGCTGCTTATAACGTTAGCTTTGGGCAACAGGGTTAAGTAGCTGGCTGTGATTTATTTTCATGAACTGAAGTTCAATTTCAATAGGCGAACAACAAGTTAATAACTAACCTAGCTAATACTTACACAGATTCCTAAATCATTGCTAATAATAATGAAAATGACTGCAGTTTCTACTGGTCATTGTTTTCAGGCTGGTTGAATTGGTGCTATCTAGGTACCAAGCTAAAGCTAGCTACCCCAGAAGTTGCGGTCGAACAAATTATGCTTTATTACCAACGCGGTATTGTAAACACATCGTTTGTGGCCGGTGTTTGCTTGTTTGCAGACTTTTTTGTACAGATTTGACAGTGCTACTGTATCTTCTTTGACACGCAAAGACCCAAATGGCGTACAATAGTATGTATGTTGTGACGCTATTACTGTGTAACTCCGGTAGGGCAACATTTTAAAAATAGCGCACTTGGTAGTGTGTACCGGTGCTCGACCAGTCAGCGAAAGCCAACATCACCCAAGACGGAGAACGGTTGATTGTCAAGGGCATTGAATTCCATTATCTTGGCTTTAATGGATTTTGCCTTTGAAATGTCTTACTCTTTCAAATGACTGCTCGACTTGTTGACTGCTCAGTCCACACAGCAGACATTGTGGGCTAGTTTAGGAATACTGTGTTGCATGTGTAGTGCAAAATTTAACGTGGCGTCATTACAGCATGTACCTACGTTGTATAGGTATGCACGTCAGCTTTGACATCGGTTTTTCACTAGACGTTGGCCAACTAGACGTTGGCCGATACCGATGTTGGCATTTTTAGCCAATATTGTCTGATTCCGATATTTTCACCGATATATTGTGCATCCCTAATAGCAATGCATTGGCAAGGCCCCCCAAAAATGTAATTATTCTTAATGGTAATGGCCTTAATTTTTGACACTTTTTGCATGTTGTTTTTTGGGGGGGGGGGGATTATATTGGGCCCTATATGTACAATTATATAAATTATACAATTGTGTAACATTAAGGTCCTTCAAAAAGTCATTGAACTGGACTTGCCAATGTCTCAATGAACCCTGCTTAATGGGGGAAAGGCCTATATTGTAGGTGCAGTTATGTGAATATATGCAAATTTACACATTTATTCCTCTTAAGTACACATGTTGAACTACATGAAAATCCTTTTTATTTTTGTTTCAAACCATTTTGAAATGTTGATCCCAATGTCACACAATTGGCCCCATTATTATAGAAAGACCCATGTGCTCCTGATTCTCCAGATTCCTCAGTGAATCCAGTGAGGGCTATAGTGTGCCCACAGTTGAGATAATGTTAGCCTTTCAGCTGATTTCAATGACCAGCCTGTTCCTCTACCAGACTGGAGTGGGACTCAAAGAGAGAGAGAGAAACAGTCTGTAAGTGAGTGGGCCCTCCAGCAGAGGGAATTGAGAGCAGCAGTGATTTAGAGTGCTGTGGAATCTGTTAGGCTTGATATAGACCCTAACTCCCTTAAGATGCTGGATATCATCTGATTGACAATGATGCTTCTACACAGCAACAGGGAAACAATGAACTATCAGAATACCCACTAGAAATCATTAGACTGCAGTCATGGCAGAAGGCGTATGTTTTTTGAGCTGTTTCATTGGAGCGTCCTTCCTTCCCACTGACAAGCAGAGTTGAGGGTTGACACTGATGGATGGACACGTCCTGTGTCTTCCTGTTTTAGTCACACACTATCAGGTGATTGGTCTGTGAGGTCAGACTCATGTCATGTGGGGGAGCGTTGATGTGGATACAGGGGTGTGAGAGAGAGAGTCAGCAGGTTTTCTCTCATGCTCATTCTCTTAAATTCCACTGTGGTTTTGATTCAGTTGTAGTGTTCATTTGGAGGGATTCCTTGGAAGCTGGCCTCAGGATGGGAAAACCCTGGGAGGGCTGATACACTGTAGGAGGAGACCCATGTCAGGGTATGGTGTTGGACCCACACAGTCATATGAAGAGTGAGGGAGATAAAGACCAAATGAAAGAGGGGGAGAACAGAGTGAGACAGTGTGTGTGAGGGAGAGGGAGCTAGCGAGGGCCAAGGTCACACCATGTCTTGTTTATGTCTTTCGTTCCTGTCTGTTCCTGTCTGTAGTGAATCCTGCCGCTGAGGGATGTCCTGAGAGCATACTGGAACTGATAATGAACACGCAGCCCTCTATGAATACACAGCCAAGTCAGAGAGTAGGAGGAAGGCCCTGTCCTATCTGTAACTCTTCTTAACACTCTCCCACGTCAGTCTTTGGTATGTGGTATTCCTGAGAATGTTTATCAGGAATCATAAACATCACTGGCCTCAGCCATTTCTGCTGCCATGACAACCAGCTCAATGCTACCTTTGTTTACCAGTGAGTTATGAGCTAACCTGTGCCACCACTAGTCCGGTGGACTGGCACCACATGAACGGCGGAGCAGAACAGAAACTCACTTTCTCTGCCTCTGAAGACACTGGAGCCAACTGACAGGCCTTTTTAAGGCATCTAGGCTCTAGACGTTGTTTGATGTGCCTGTGGTGGCCATTTTGTCGCAGTGTCGGTAACAAAGTGGTTGAACTGATGTGAGGTTTACATTTTCAGTAGAGTAGGGGGACCATGACTCAGTCCTAAGCCTTCCACGAGAGTGTAAACATATGTTTTGAGACCTTCTGGAGAAGTATAGAGTTTGGAGCTGGGAGATATAGTAGTGATGGGAAAATCCATACAGTTACATATCAGGATATTATTTTTGACAATGTATCATTTTGGCAATATTATTTCTGCGCTACTAGGCAGTACCTGCACCAAAATCTTTCGTTCATAGCTTATTCTCCAGCTTTTTAAATAAGGAGCCAATTTTGTTTTCAGCACTTATTTCCATGACGGATCAAAACTTGTTTTCTCATGGCTCCCTCTTGTTCCTCTGCAATACGCACATGGTAAGCAATATATTTGGAACATCAAATCGCAATAAAATCACAGTATTCAATCACAATGCATATATGTAGAATCTTGAGTATCGTGATAATATTGTGTCTTGGCAATTCCCAGCCCTAAGATATTGTGTAAGTGGTTGAGGCTTGTCACACTGTTGAAAGGTAGGCCCTCATGCTGCAGTCATAGTGTTAGTAGGTTGTAGTAGTGTTGAGGAGTTTGGAGGAAATGTTGTGTAGGTGGAATGCCATGCTTATGATTGAGGTTGGTTGACACAAGCGGAGTACAGTGACTTCATATGTGCTCCCCTTTTCATACTGTCTGTCATTGTTTATTCCACAGGGGTCATGTGCAGGAGAAACAGTTTATACAGAGCTGCAATTTTGTCTGAAAAACATGTAATTCAGGTTCCCCCCTGTGACGAGTCACCTAATATATGGTTGTGCCCAAATGATTGTGGGGCGGGTCGTTGTACGTCTGGGGCGGGGGCGTTAACAAGGTCCTAATGACAGGGTCTCGCACCATACAGTGAGAAATTCCTGTATCTAACCCTTTTATCAGACACACACACACACACACACACCAGTCCCATGCCCTAGTAGTAGCAGCAGCAGCAGTTGCAGCTTTGTCAGTATTGTGTGCCGTGGACTAGAATGATAAGCCAAGCCATCTGGACTACCTTTATATCTATTGTGGTGGTGTGTGTGTGTGTGTGTGTGTGTGTGTGTGTGTGTGTGTGTGTGTGTGTGTGTGTGTGCGCCACTGTATCTATCCAACAAAGAGCCACACTATTGAGCAACGCTAGTGTCTGTGTCTGTTGGCTGTCAGTTGAACCGTTCAGGCCATGGCGTCTGGATAAAGGGAAGAGATATGTCAAGTGCTCATATATAAAGAGAGAAAGGTAAACTAGCTGCTAAAGCGTGATTGAAAAGGGGGGAAAGATAAGGAACTTGTAACAAGAATGTTCTTGGCTATCACTAAGTGTATCTGAGCTGTAGGACAATTCCGCGGTAACGGAATTGTGCTGAGCAACTTAAATGTATGCCAAACAAAAAGCATTGATTTCAAAGTTTAACAAACCATACGTGCAACACAGCATTCCGAATATGTAAAAGGACCACTTTTAATCATTTGCACAAAACATTTTACAAAACACATTTACTGGAAGAACTGTGCAGATGCAAAGTTTGGTAACAGAATTTCGGTAAAATCTCCCTCTGTTTTTTTTTGTGTCCATGTTTTACAAAATATCTCCCGAATTAAGATTTAACAATGTCTGCAGAAAGAATGGGTGTCAGCTATGACATCACACTTTGAAAATCTCTCTTGGTTATTGAACTACAGTAAATGAAGTGGATTTACACCTGGTAATGGAATTGCAGTAAAGGAATTTCATCATGGGTCCCTGATCTGTACTACACAGAAATGCATAATTATGGATATGAATGTCGTTCTCTTCATGGTGATGTATCCTACAGTAAATAGGGACACAAAGGCAGAAATATTCGATATCCTCCTTTGCAGATTTGCATATTATTCTACACACTGGCTATTATTTTAATGAGCTCTGCCCCCAAACAAGACCAAATTTGGTTGGTCTGGACCAATCAGATAGACATCTATGTTTCACAAGTTTGGAAAGCACAATACAGCACAGTGGAGTACAGTTCAGTAGATTTCAGTACAGGACATTTATACTGCCATACAAAGGCAAAACGCAGTAACTTCATATTTGGTCAAATCTTTCATCTGGGTGCCTCCCGAGTGGCGCAGCGGTCTAAGGCACTACATCGCAGTGCTTGAGGCGTCACTACAGACCCGGGTTCGATCCCTGGCTGTGTCACGACCGGCCGTGACCGGGAGTCCCATAGGGTGGTGCACAATTGGCCCAGCGTCGTCTGGGTTAGGGGAGTGTTTGGCTGGGTGGGGCTGTACTTGGCTCATCGTGCTCTAGCAACTCCTTGTGGCAGGCCAGGCGCCTTCAGGCTGACTTCGGTTGTCCAACTGATGCGGCTGACTTCCGGGTTCAGAGGGCGGGTGTTATTAAGAAGCGAGGTTTGGCGGGTCATGTTTCGGAGGACACATGACTTGACCTTCGCCTCTCCCGAGCACGTTGGGGAGTTGCAGCGATGAGACAAGATTGCAATTGAATATCACGAAAAAATTATAATACAAAATAATCTTTCATCTGTTGTAATGACCAGATAAATTATCTGATTAATGTGGTATTTAGTTTCCTGAACAAGCCAGTTGAACGGAATATATAATTGAGTATCAGAAAATACGAAGTTACTGTGTTTTGCCTTTAGGGCAGTATAGTGTGCTCTACTTGTCTTTAATGTTCTGCATTGAACTATACTCTCCTTTTTTATTTATTGTGCTGTACTGCACTGTGCTGTCCAAACTTGTGAACCCAACTGTGGTTTGTGACTAATATAATTTCCCATTATTGACATTTCAGTAAAAACTAGTGATACACGATATATCAGTGAACATATGGGAATCGGCCGATATTAGCTAAAAATGCCAACATCGGTATCGGCTAGTGTCTAGTTTAACGCCCGATGTTCAAAACCGATGTCAAAGCTGACGTGCATACCTATATAACGAAGGTACATGCTGTAATGATGCCACGGAAAATGTTGCACTATACGTGCAACACAGCATTCCTAATCTAGCCCACAATGTCTGCTGTGTGGATCAAGCATTCATTTGAAAGAATAACACAATTTCAGTGAGACAACTCAAAAGGCCAAATCCATTAACGCCAAGATAATGAAATTCATTGCCCTTGACAATCAACCGTTCTCTGTCTTGGGTGATGTTAGCTTCACAACATACATACTATTGTACGCCATTTGGGTCTTTGCGTGTCAAAGAAGATACAGTAGCACTGTCAAATCTGTACAAAAAAGTCTGCAAACAAGCAAACACCGGCCACAAACGATGTGTTTACAATACCGCATTGGTAATAAAGCATAATTTGTTCGACCGTAACTTCTGGGGTAGCTAGCTTTAGCTTGGTACCTAGCTAGCCCCAATACAAATACAACAAGCCTGAAAACAAGTAGAAACTGCAGTCTTTTTCATTATTCTTAGCAATGATTTTAGGAATCCTTGTAAGTATTAGCAAGGTTGCCACTTGTTGTTCGCCTATTGAAATTGAACTTCAGGTCATGAAAATAAATAGCAGCCAGCTACTTAACCCTGTTGCCCAAAGCTAACGTTATAACAGCCAGCTAGCTTCATCTGGCTAGTGATGCTCGACCTGACCGGGTTATGTGTTGTGAAGCTAGCCACAATAAGGATTAGGCACAATAGTGGAGTTTGGTTTGCCTTCAAAATGATGGGTCCGACCACCATTAAATCAAATAAGAACTTTCTTATAAATTGTTTGAACACTGAACAGGGTTTGCATCCATGAGCTAGCTAGCTAACTTTTTTTTAATGACCAGCACTGTAGGTGTGCGAGACAACTTTACCAGCATCATAGCATACGTATCAATGAATCGTTATGACATATGAAATACGTGTAATCAATGTGTAATAACTACGTAAAAAAATGATGAACGCGTAAAATTATTGTGACGTGCAGTCATATTCAGGTCCTGATTGGTCAACAAACTTATTTGACCCGTCAAATAGTGCTATTTGACATGTTAAATATAATATTTTTTGACATGCAAAGACCCAAACGGCGTTCCATAGAAATCCTAGTTGAGGATGAAACGACTGAACAACGAAACAACATAGCAAGTAAGTGAAAGAAATAGGTTAATGTTTTGATTATGTTTTACTGGTAATGGGGAACATATGTTAATGCAAACAAAATAACGTATTTTTTTGTGTGTGTAACCTTTTATTTAACTAAGCACGTCCATTAAGAACAAATCATTTTTTACAATGACGGCCTACCCCGGCCAAACCCGGACGACGTTGGGCCAATTGTGCGCTGCCCTATGGGAGTCCCAACCTATGGGACTCCCAATCATGGCCGGATGTGATACAGCCTGGATTCGAACCAGGGACTGTAGTGACACCTCTTGCACTGAGATGCAGTGCCTTAGACCGCTGTGTGTGTGTGTGTGTGTGTGTGTGTGTGTGTGTGTGTGTGTGTGTGTG